>NC_061070.1:4940293-5241138 GCF_021917145.1 Hypomesus transpacificus | reverse complement strand
CATCCCTAGTTTAAAGTGTTCAGACGACTTGCAAAGGCTCGAGAGTATAACTGAACTAGTTTTTATGTTGCACATACCAGATTGTTAGCTGTTTTGCTTTGCTTGTTAGGATCATTTTTGGTGACACAGACTCTGACAGTGAGGCAGATGAGAGGAACAAGAGAAGACGCACCTCCACTCCATTGCCTCCTATTCCTCCACCCACTCTAAATGTAGTTTGCCAGACCACTACTAGACCTCTGCCAAACCAGAAGCATACTACAGCTCCTGCACCACTTGTCCCTAGCCCTCCACCTTACATGCTTCCAAGTCCTCCACACCACTTCTCTGCTGGACATCGTCCAGATTTGAGGAGGCAATCTGACCGTGGTTGTGACACAGGTAGGCCTACTTCAAAAAAACACTTTCATATCACAGGTCTTATCAAATGTCTTTGTTCTTAATGTGCTCAATTTACCTACCTGTCCTCAGCTCCAATGTCAGTGGTTGACACCCCTACGAGTCTGCCCTCAAGTCCTGTGTGCCGGATCTCTGCCACCCCTCTGTCAGAAAATGGTCAAGACCACCTGTTCGTCCCTAGCTTTAGACAAAGGACCACATATGTGCAACGCTACTTCTTAACGGCTTAAAGGAGACATGAAATGCTGTTTTTGGATGCTTTTATATAGGCCTTAGTGGTCCCCTAATACTGTATCTGAAGTCTCTTTCCCGAAATTCAGCCATGGTGCAGAATTATAGCCACTGCGAGTAGTCCCACAATGAGCTTTCCTCAGAACGCGCTGTTTTGGTGTCTGTAGCTTTAAATGCTAATGAGGAGGAGAGGGGCGGCAACATGCAATGTTTACAACGGATGTATCGCAATGGCTCGTAGCCCCCGTTGCTGTAAGATGCCTCAAATTTAGTCATTCTCATCTGATCACCCTGGTTTGCAGAGGTGCACACTCATAGTCATTTCAATGAAGGGAAAGGCGGATATCGCGCGCCATAACACCAACAGCAGAATGCTATCCAAATAACAAAGAAGTGTACAACACTGGCGTTACAGCGTTTGTACTCACACACACACTTGATGCCATCTACCTTTAAATTAGCGACAGTAACTCAGCTAGCTCGTTATGGAGGATTATAGGGGCCAAAACTAAATAAATAAATATTATAACACAAAGCTTAAATAAATGACTAATTATATAATGTAATGCCTAATTGACAGACAAAATATATAAATTACAAATTAATTGAGACACTAAATATATAAATGTTACATGTATTTGTGTGTATATATATTTACGTTTTAATGTGTTCACATTTATTTATTTATACTTACATTTATTTATTTATCATTACATTTATTTATTTATCATTACATTTATCCACGGTGTAACTTGCTGCAGCAAAATAAATCCGTCGTCCCACGTCACCAAGTCAGGGGGCGGATTCAAGCCACTGATTGGTGGTTCAACTTGAATCGACTGCTTTTGACTATTGCAAGATGGCAGCACCTTGTTTTGTTTTTTTACCTTGTACGGATTCAATGAATGAAATATTGAATGCTACAGTGGTCGAAATGTTAGCGGTTGCTGAAGAGATGTAGGCACCTGCCAATTCACTTCTTTTTTACATCATATTGAGAGCTTCGCTAAAATTATAGGAATGATATTGGCCTAACTGACACAGACATCAATGAAAATGTGTTCACGATCCTCAGCGAGATGATACAGCATAGGGGTGGTCAAATCGATCTCAAGACTGACAGTGGCCGGGTTGGGAAACCCGGCAACTATCGATACCAACGTTGGTATCAATAGCCTGATTGATAGCGTGATAAGATCGATACTTAAGTTTCATTCCACACTGAGTACACAACTCCCTTTACATCATAGTGGTTGTGCAAACACCGTCTAACTTCGCTCAAACTCACTTTGTCCCTCCCCTGCTAGGCTGAGTTGTTGCCGTGTACGTGCAGTAACACGGCTCAGCGGCACACATTAACAGTATTTTTGACTAAACTCGTTGTCCTGTGTTTTATTATGATCATAATCATGAACAATTAATTAAAGGAAACATTTTAAATGTTCATTCAAATATTGATATTGATGATGCATTCACTTAATCAATTATGAGGCATTGCTTTCCCCGACACGAAAGTAGATAAACTACTTTTCTAAGCCAAAAGTATCGGTATTGGCAATACTGGCCCTGTATTTACTCCTTGGTATCGGATCTATACCACATCGTGCAGTGTCGCACATCCCTAGCAGCTGTAGAGTGAGGCGATAGAGGATCTCTCTAGATTGAAGAGAGCTTGATCGACTGGTGGAGTCTGCTTGGTGTGTAATACTGTTCATTCACCAATCAGAGGCTTTAACCCGCCCCCTGACTTGGTGACGGGGGACGACAGATTTATTTTGCTGCAGAAAGTTACAACGTGGATAAATGTAAGTATAAATAAATAAATGTAAGTATAAATAAATAAATGTGAACACATTAAAACGTAAATATATATATATATATATATATATATATATATATATATATATACACACACTCTCATTTAATTTGTAATTTATATATTTTGTCTGTCAATTAGGCATTACATTGTATAATTAGTCATTTATTTAAGCTTTGTGTTATAATATTTATTTATTTAGTTTTGGCCCCTTTAATCCTCCATAGCTCGTAGCCCCGTTGCTGTAATATGCCCATTCTCATCTGATCACCCTGGTTTGCAGAGGTGCACACTCATAAATAATTTCAATGAGGAGAAAGGCGGATATCGCCCATGCCATAACACCAACAGCATTACGGTTATCCAAATAACAAAGAAGTGTACAACACTGGCGTTAAAGCGTTTGTATTCACACACATACTTGATGCCATCTATCTTTACATTAGCAACAGTAACTCACCTGTCAGCTGCAGAGCTAATGTTACAGCCACGTTCTAAGGGTAGCAAGCTAGGTAACCATATACAGTAAAGCAACAAAATGATATAGCGTTAGTTAGCTTACTTGTCCAAGGTTTGTAGCTTGACCAAGGAGAGTTAGTAATGATCCAGAATTTTATTGGCCAGTTTTGTATTGGCTCAAGTTGAGGAAACAGTAGAGGCTGAAATGTTTTTGCCTCCACCAAACAAGTAAATAAGAAATAAGCAAATCAGCAGTAGCCTAAGTGAGCAAGCGTGAACCACCAGTGTTTCTTCTTGCTGCATATCTTTTACTGTCTGCGGTGGGTACTCAATAAACGGACTCCGGTCCGGATCCGGACCGCAATACCTAGACGCAATTCATTGGTGCGTGATTTTGTGCTATAGCCTATATATTTTTTCCAAGTAGATGTGCTTTATATCTCCCTTGTCCAATCTAAAGCTCCAATCAGGAGCTGTAATAACTGTAATCACCATGACAACTCACTCACTCAACGTTGCCCGCAACCTCTGTGGGTCACGTAGGTTTTGTGTCATTTGCAACAACGCAGTCTAATCGATTTGCTAACGGTAGCTAGCCTACCTGTTTCTTCCTTAGCAAAAATCATGGCGTGACAAAACCCAGCAAAAAGTTGTTTCCGAAAATTGCAAATTTCAGACAGAATGGACTGGCAAGTACGCATTTGTGTTGCCGTTGGGGAGCAAAAAAACGATGTGTTTAATCTGCAATGAGACGGTTGCCCTTGTCAAAAGTCGTAGAGCTAACGTGAAATGTCACTATGACACAAAGCATAGATACTTTGAACAAAATTACACCCAGAAGTCTGGTCTATGGGAGAAAGATGTCCAGGGGGTGCCCTCCTAAACCTACACCTATTTTGAATGGGAGTCAATGGGAGAGGTAAGGGCCAGAAAAATAAACCATGGTCCGTTCCGGACCTAGGAATGAATGGGAATTTGGTGAGTGGACTTTTTGAGTTTCTAACTGAGTACCCCTGTTTTAGGGGAAGCCGAGCTTCTCTTGCAGTCTTAAAGAAATCTCCTACTGTCATGGATTTTATTAGGAAGGTGACCAAGGCATAAACAGCTTGTGGCAAGTAGAAAAAACTACCTCTCAAAAGTAAGAACCTACAGGCCTTGTCCTCCATTGATCTTGTGGTGAGGGGCCATTCCCAGGCTATTACTCAACTGAAGGAGTTGGCTAGGATCATCAACATTTAGTGCCCTTAGAGGTGGCCAGGAAGAAGGTGTAAAACCAGAAGAAGTGCTAGATAATTTAATAGGAGTTTATGTCTCGGAATAAAAAATGAAATTGAATATTACAAATTACTGTCAGTGTATTTTGATCTTCAGAATGTAATTTTACTCTATGTGCATATAGGGGTGGGCCAGGGATGTCAGGGGGTTGGTGGCAATGTAAGTATATGGATATTTGCCACGGGGCGATGGCTTCAATTACCTCTCTTTTTTACCATACATGTGTTTGCATCCCTGGTAACAGTTACAATGTTAGTAAGTTATATAGTCTCCCAATGAAGTAGTTTTATTGTTATCAAAAGTGAAAGAGAAAAACTTGGATATGGACTGATGTTGCATTAAAGCCTTGTCCTTAAGAAACCTTAAAAACAGACCAAACTAATACACTTGGCCTGGTACCTGGCGTATCGGATTTAACAGTTTGTATCCTATATGTTTTTGTATGGTTCCATCAAACTGAAATAATAGAAACAGATTGTAATTTCATTACATCATGATAAACGTTAAACTGTGTTTTCTAGGATCTGAAACTACTACTGATAGCACACAGAACCAGGCAAGACATTACAAACTTCTTCAGGAGCTGTACAAATCCAAGCTCAAACCCAATAAGAAGGATGTTGCCCAGCTGTTGGACCTTGAGTACCAAGCAAGATGGAAATTCATCGACTCTGATGCTCTTAGGGAGCGGGACAGGCCTACCAAGATTCTTCAAGCATATCCCTGCTTCAGAGAACTGGATCATGTAAGCATATATAGGGTTATTGGTTAAGTTCTATTTTGCTCATTCTGTTTCAAGTTTTGGGACTTGATAGATGTTTTTACATAACTTTGTGTGGAAAGTGATCATTTTGTCCTGTTTAGTCAAATTAATTTAGTCCACAAATTCCACTTCCACAGTGGTTCAAGAAATTGATACAAATTAAAAGATATATTCCTCAATCAGGAAAACGCTCACTATTTGTCTGAACTAAAGTACCGCTGGGAAACCTTTTTTGAGAATGCACAGTTTTATGGAGTTTAAAAAAAGTAATGAGGCCTCCGTTGTCAGATAAAGGTAATTGCAGTTTATTGAGAATCCCATGTTGGTAAAAAACCTACAGTCAGTGAAAAACAAATCTAATACCGTTTATCATGAGTTCGTAATTACAATGGTGAATTATGTTCTTGTAGTTATCTGTAGTCTGTTATTTTGACTATTTCGGTTCTTGAAGTGGTATTTACTAAAAAGAGACACTCTTACATAGCTTTAGTGTTCCTGTTCATACATGGGAGACTCTGACAGAACACCATCTCTGTAGCACTCCATCCAGTCCAGAACCCGGGGTCCTGAAGTCTCGACTCATACGATACTCAAACGATGTTAATATACCTCTCTGATCTAACGAGTCTGACTAGCTGTCGTGACCACTCAGGTGGGATTTGGCTAAGATGGAAAGCTGGAGAGATGGTTGTTCTGTCAGTTCTCTTGTCTGCACAGGAACTATAGCTCTTTTGCAGTGCCCAATTAAGTAGCCTACCTCACTAACCAGTTCTGATATTACGTGCATTATGAGTCATTTATGCAAAATAATATACATTCAATTTATTTGTCATCAATTTTGACATATTCATCATTGAACTTGAAATACTTGTATTTTTGTGGATTATCTCATTAGACATAATGCTTAATTGTGTTAATTTCTATATTTTGCAGTGAATGGTGCTATCAGAATCCCATGTCAGACTCCCATGTTAGTATAAGGTTTTTTGTGTTTTTTTACCGATTGCAGTAAAAAATAATGAGACAAAAAAATGTTTCACAGTAAAGCAATCTGTTGCCGTGATTAAGGCTTTGCCAGACTTGTTCCCATCATCTGTGGCTCACAAGAAATTAGGACATGCAAGTGCGGCTATGCTTCACATCCTTAAGGTAAGAAATGTATGGATGTATTTTTCATATTACTTGATCATATTCTCTTAACAGTGACTTGTTTAAGTGATCATTTTTGTTTTTCTAGTTTCAGTCTGCAGAAGACCCCAACACCTTTCTTCAGGCAAGACCACTCTCCAGCCCTGTTGTGATTGTCTGTGAAACCAACTGCATACTGGCCATTGGAACCATGCCTGTGCTGACCTTCCCAAAGGAAGACCTCTCTGTCAGTGTGATGTACATCCTTGCATGTTACTACACCTTTCACCTTACATATTCCTCTCTGTGCTGCAGACAGAAGTCCTCTTGGACTCCATCCATGACCGAGATATGACTTTGTCATATAAAAAAGCAATGGCTGAGTGGAAGACGTTCATTGCTGAATAGGCTTGAACATTAGTAATAACGTAGATGCCTGACCCCAATACAATGTTTTGGAGGAGCTGTTGTTGTTTTTTCAGCCTCCCAGAAAATGTATGACATTTCTCTGTCAAATGATGCTGTTTAATTTGGCCCCTTCAGCTTTTCAGCCTTGGGGTCTTCATGTATGCTGTTGTTGTTTTTTCAACCTCCCAGAAAATGTGTGACGTGTCTCTGTCAAATTATATTATTTAATTTTGCCCATTCAGATTTTCAGCCTTCGGTCTTATGCTCTACTGTTGTGCACCTAAACAAATAATAAAGAGGTGATAAGAAATTTGACTGGTATCTTAATTTTTTAGGCAAGCCTTTTACATTTTCTATTATGTCAGGATTACAGATTTTTTTACTTTAATATGACATTTCAGGGATTTTGCCTTATTTCAAGAACTGTGTAAAGCAGTATATGCTAAATTTAAGCAGATTATACTACACACTGAGAAAAAAGTACTTACATTGTATTATATCAAGAAAATAATACCTAGTGTGTAGCTTTACGACACTAGTTTTTACTTAATTTAAGAACATTTTCCAACATATTGAGAAAAGAAAGCTTATATATTTTAAGCGTATTAAGGCAAATGCACTCGTTATTAGTGAGAACACACTAGTTTTAAGGTATCTGTAAGTTTGTTGAGGTTAGATATTTTTTCTTGTTTTAAAAACTCTGGGCAAGTCAAATTTTCTTGTTCTGTTGGCAGATAATTTTGCTTATTTTAAGTAATATTCACTTAAATTTGGTACTTTTGTTCTTGTTTTTTTAAGCCCGCTTTTTGCAGTGTAGTAGTTGTAGCCTACAATTTACCGGGGCAGCTTCTCCACACAGCAGGGCTATTTCGCATTTTGCCTTGTTGATAGCTACCACTGACATTTTAATGAATGTCTGAATTTTGCCTAAACACATTTCAAGCTTATTTACGTTTTAGGGGGTGTAACCGGCATGGTCTTGCAAGTTCCGTCAGAAGTATCTGGCCAATGTTCACCCCCACGGGGAGTCAAACCTGCCACCTCTCGACTTCCAAGCGCAACCACTACCAGCTACGCCAAAGAAAAGCTAACTATTTGATGATGCGGGTGGCTTTTATATACCTGACGAATGAGTTTCACCGATTCACACCGGTTACAGGGGCATATTTTCAGTTAGCAGATGGTACTATTTGAATCGCGATTCCATCTGAGATGGCTACTGCTGGTAACGTTGTTGTTAAAATAAGTTTTCAAGGGGGTTCTTTATTAATGAATGAATGCAATATGAGTAGGTTAAATGCCTGAAAATATCACGAGAAGGGAAAAACTTACAATGACGTTTTTGATCGATGTCGTGAGGACGTAAACCCAAGTCTGCACACTTGGCCATGACAACTACAACAGTGACTTTAGAGAACTACATTCTACATTAATCTGTTTGAAACGCCCCCCAGCGTGGTGAACTGTGGGAAGGCAAGCGATGGCAAGCGATTTGTGTCGCTGCAGTGTGAACGCACCGTTACTATTGTAGTTGTCATGGCCAAGTGTGCAGACTTGGGTTTACGTAGTTGCAACATCGATCAAAATACAACTTGCATACAACATACAAAACTGTTTAATAGACATACATGTTGACATGTGTAAAAAACGTTTTACTATATTCCTCAGTCTCTGCTAATCTGTCGATATGATAGGGAGTTCCAGCCGGGCTAGCTAGCTAGTTACCACAGAACGAAGTTACGTAATGTGACTAAACTGACAAGTACAAGCACCCACAACTTCGGCAAACCTTGCGCCATGCATTGTTTTTTTTTAAATTAACATCTCTGTACAAATACAGTTATGTATCGTACAAGACTGGGTAAGCAGCCACACAAACGATTAGTTTCTCCACCTTGAAACCTAGAAATGTTTGCCATGGTGGCAACATTACGAGAAACAAGAAAACACTCCGATTGGCCATCGCTAGCGAAAATCTCTCCTCATTTGCATAAAGTTGAGAAAATCTCAACTCTGTCGCGTCGCTACCCACAATGCACCACGCAAGCGATTCGCCTGGCTTCATAGAAAATGAATGGAAAACATGTTGTCGCTCGCATCGCGTCGCTGCTGTGTGAACGCACTGTTACTCAGCTGGTACAATGCAAAGACAAAGTAATTTACACATGAAACACTCAGAGACTGGTAGGTCTGTTCAGATATCTGCAATTGATTTAGCTAGTGTTGCTGTTGTTGCTAAATTCGAGACGACTTTTTATTATGGTTACTGTGTGCACCTGCCCACCAAAGTAAATTCCTTGTTTGTGTACACTTACTTGGCGATTAAACTTCATTCTGATTCTGATACTAAAGAAACATGAAGCGTTTCATGTCCGGACAAATTCTAGTTGCCACTTGCCAGGCGAGCCGACGTCCATAGGGTATCAAACGCCGATTGTGCCAAAACGTCTGAACTGTCGTTCGTGTACACACGTCAATTTTTGACGTGTACAGACGTCAAAAATTGACGTCTGTACACGTCCGTTTTTGACGTCTGTACACGTTTAAAATTGGGTGCTACCACTTCATTTTTTTCTGAGGGGAAACCAGATAACGATTATTGCAAGAGTGAAAACCTGTCCACACTCAACCAATCTTGATTGAATTAAGGTTAAGAAATAGGCTAATATAAATTGGCAACAACTGTAGGCTATTTTGTAAGTTACTGAAAAAATGATTACATTTGTAAACTATATCATAGTCACATTTCGAAAAAGGTATACATTTCAGTTCGTTAAAATGCCCACTAGATGGCAGTGTGTGTGCACAAATAGTAAGGGCAGAGCCTCTGATCAATGTGATGGGTATAGCCAAGGATAAATTGTGGCGCAACAGCAAGCAAAATAATATTAAAATAAAACAGGTTAGGAATACACAGGGTTGAAGACAGCTGGACAGTACACAGAGTAGCCTTAGTCAAGAAATAAAACACGTAATACCCATGGCAATATACAAGTAATATCCAACACAAGGAATGTAAAATATACTTTTAATGTAATTGAGAGTAAATGAAATGTACAGGGTCTGTTTTTTTTCCCCAGGATAGGGATGGGAACTTATCAGTAGTAGTGGTTTCCAACCCTGGTCCTCAGGATAACGACCCATTCATTTGAATCAGGTGTGTTGGAGCAGGGAAACATCTCAAACATGCAGGACAGGTCTATAGAGGATAGAGACTTGTGTTATGCTGGGTACACTCATGTTTTAAAATGTGAGACCACAAATGGGACAAGAAAATCCTAAATGTAACCTTTCTGATCCTATAGTGTGTGGTGTTTGTCGTTGGGGTTCCCCTCACACATCATGATTTTGGAGCGGCTCCGACGTTCTTCCGAGCAAGTTCGGCCACTCTTAACACACCTCACATCAAGGGAAAATCTGATAAAATAATCTGCAGATAATCGGGACATAACCTAGGATTGTCGGGACATTACCTAGGATTGTCGGAAGGGGGAAATCGGCCCCAAATCAGCCCAATTATCTTGTGGTGTATACCCAGCATTATTCAGAGCATGTTTGAACGGAGTTGTAAATTAGTGGAGCAAGGAACAGAGTGCCATTAATTAAACCTGAGCAAGGAGGGCATTATTAATGGCACAGATAATGTGATCAGATTTAATCTCCATGCTGCTATGTTGCATTGCCTGGGCAGCACCTTTGGCCAGAAATCTGGTGCATTCCTTTGCCTATTTGGTAGGCTATTGAATGTTTGAATCCTCTCTGACCATACATGGGGCATAGCGCACACATTTCTTTTTTCACTCATACTTTGGTGGTTGTAAAATTTCAGCATAATACTTTTTCATGCCAAAACTAATCTTTAATAAATGTGTATATGACCTTTCATCAATTATTTACAATCTCTTTGCATGCTCTGCGCTTGAGTCATTATAGGCTATGGTTGCATTCATCGCTGTTCCCAAGTCGAGGTGCATCATTTTTGTAAAATGAATGACACTGAACAGTTTGCCATGAAATGCTTGTTTTGTTGACTACAAAAACAAATTGTAGGCTTATGTGTTGCATCAGCAATAATTGGGAGCTCAATCAGTTGTCAATTATTCAATTAACATTTGTAGGCTTCAGAGTCGCTTATTTATGCATAAAGTTGAACACATTGTTTATGAAATGTCTAAAGTTGGCCAATTTAGATTATGTAGGCCTACCTTAATATTCTAACCCAAGGGGGTTAGTATAGCCTATTATGCAGTGTACATAATGCACTGTATATTTAAACATCAGTTCTCTGCTTTTTTTTTTTTTTTTTTTTTTTTACTGTCGGAGGCCGAACACACCACAAAACAAGGCTACAGCAAAATATAGGTTATTGACTTGACTAGGAATGAATTAGCCTACGCACTATAGAGGCTTAATTATTATTGTTATAACATGTATATATTGCATATTTCCGGTACAGCTAGAGCTCGCCTTTCTCTACCCAGAAAATGGACTGGCCAGGTTCCTAAATGCAAACACGTGTGCGCTGGTGCTATACTTTAGAATCAGAAGGGATTTTATTCGCCATGAATGTTTGCACAAACAAGGAATTTACTTTGGCAGGGAAGTGCATACATTAAATATATAGGAATATTGAAACTTAAATATGTAGACTAACTATACAAAAGGAGCAAAGTCTAGCTAATACCAAGGGGGGGTCTAGCTAATACTAAGGGGAATAAAAAATAATATATAAGTAGCCCTAATTTACAATAACCTAAAAATACAGATAGTGCAAACAATACAATAGTGCAAATTGCAATGTGCAGGGTGTCATTGTGCAGATTGTGATTTAAAGTCAGTATGAGTCCTTGGCCTTGTTAAAGAGGCCAACAGCGGATGGGAAGAAACTGTTCTTGTGGCGTGAGGTTTTGGTCTTGATGGACCGCAGCCTTCTGCCGGAGGGGAGTAGCTGGAACAGGGAGTGTCCAGGGTGGGAGGGGTCGGCCACAATCTTCCTCACTCGCCTCAGGGACCTTGAGGTGTGCAGATCCTCGAGGAAAGGCAGATTGCAGCCGATCACCTTCTCAGCAGTGCGGATGATACGCTGCAGTCTACTTACCTGTGGGTGAGACTTATGACACCTTTAAAAGGTGTATCTTGGAATAGGTTAGAATAGGTTATGCAGATCAGTTTGGGGAAGACTTAATGTAGTCGTAAATACATTTTATCTTACATGAACACGTGTTTTGTTCTGTTTAAATGGATGGATTTCAAAGGCGTAGTTACATAATGCAATAACATTAAACACAAACAAAATTGTATATGGTCTGCTCATCTTTATTACATTGACGTGATTGAGACTGCTTACTCATTCCAAGGCCTATTGACAATGTGATTACAACAGTTAAATTATGTGTGTGTGAACTGTATTTAAGAAAGGACATTGAGGACCTGATCAGTTCCCAAACTGCCTATCTCTACCAAACAATTTGTGTGTTGCCTGAGATGTTCCAACTGTTCGTCACTTGGTTGAAATTGGTTCAGGGGAACCACAACTCTTTGTAGCCAGTCAAAGGCAAGTGCAGCCGCCCCTTGGTCAGCCACCCCCTAGAACTGGCTGCTCCAAATATACCTTGGATACCAGTGTGATGTTGCAACTGTTGTGTAAGACAACATTGCACAAAAATGTGATATTGTGACGTGTATCTGGCAGTCCTCAGGTCACGTTTTATACGAGGCAGGTAAACAAAGTGAAGAGCCCAAAGATGCCTTTCGTTGTTGGCAATAATGATTCCTTCATTTTCTATATAGATATGTAAACAAGGAGTGCTAGACATCCATTTCAAGTCTTAGGCCGAATCCCAATACTCCCCCTTACCCCTTCCCCTTAATTTACCCCTTCCCCTTGGCCCTCGAAAGTAAGGGGTAAGGGCTACATAGCCCTAGGAAATGGGACGCCACTTAGTTACAGGTACGTCATCTAGCACGTATCGATATCCCCAAAGCAAGTAGCGTTATGCACTGATATTAAACGAAATTCGCTGCTAACGGAGTTTACTTAGAACTGTAGACATGCTAGTCAAAGAAATGCGGGACTGTTGTGCAATTCAGAACTGTAACATTAACGTACCATACTAGCGATTTTCAGAAACGTTTCAATTAGGAAAATGGTTGCAAATATATATGTTCATGACTGTATATAACACAAAACAAGACTGTCAATTTTTTTATCAATTAATTAAGCCGATAATATAACATTTATCAGACTCTCTGGATAATTTGGTCGCCATTGTTGCCGGTCGCGCAGTTTTCACATAGCCCTAGGTTTCAAGTAAGCTCCCGATCTTACTTGGTTTTAAGGGGTGTATACCCCTTAGTCTTAGCCCTTCCCCTAGCTCCAAAAGAGTATTGGGACACCACTAGCTCTCACGGGAACGGGCAAAACTAAGGGTAAGGGGTAAGGGGGAGTATTGGGATTCGGCCTTATTGTCAGGTACACAGAACACCACAAAGTCAGACTGGGCACTGACATTTTTGGGACAAGACAATGCAAAGCAACCTGGCATAACATAATAAGTACTTAGATTACATTTATGATAAGCTAAAAAAATATGATCAATTATAAACCTCCTAAATATACAAAATAGTATACAATATATTAGACCTCTAATACAGATAATGACCTATACTAACCGTACACCTATACTAACCTAAGACAAGTGGGGTACAGTTAGTGCAATATATCGCCGACATTAGCAGTCGGTTCCCTAAACCCACCTTTCCTACCCCCTCACCCTCCATTAAATCCCTAAACCCACCTTTCCTACCCCCTCACCCTCCATTACTGACCCAACTAAATGTCTAAACTCCTTCTCTCCCCTGTCTGAGGCAGAGCTCTCTGACCTCATTCTCTCTCATCGCCCCACCTCCTGTCCCCTTGATCCTGTCCCCTCCCCTCTCTTTCAAACCATCTGCCCCTCTATCATAACTTTTCTGCTCCATGTTCTAAACTCCTCTCTTACCTCTGGCAACTTCCCCTCTGCCTTCAAACAGGCCAGAGTTACCCCTTTACTCAAAAAACCCTCCCTTAACCCTGCCGTCCTCCAGAACTACAGACCGGTATCATTGTTACCCTTCTTCTCTAAAACAATTGAACGTGCTGTATCTAACCAACTGTCTAACTTCCTTTCTAAGAACAACCTGCTCGACTCCAACCAATCGGGCTTCAAGACCGGCCACTCGACAGAGACTGCCCTCCTTTCAGTCACCACTGCCCTCCAGTCTGCCAGAGCGGCTTCCAGGTCATCCGCCATCATTCTGCTGGACCTTTCTGCGGCGTTTGATACGGTTAACCACCAGATCCTGCTCTCCAGACTTTCTGAGATGGGCATCACTGGCACTGCACTCCAGTGGATCTCATCCTACCTGTCGGGAAGATCCTACCAGGTCTCCTGGTGAGACAAACTGTCAGGCCCTCGCCAGCTCTCCACTGGTGTCCCACAGGGCTCCGTCCTTGGTCCCCTCCTCTTCTCTCTGTACACCACCTCACTTGGACCAATCATCACCTCCCATGGCTTCTCCTACCACTGCTACGCTGACGACACGCAGCTGTACCTGTTGTTCCCTCCGACCGATCCGGGGATCTCAGCTAGGATTGAGGCCTGCCTCGCAGACATCTCCGCCTGGATGACTGAGCACCACCTCCAGCTGAACCTTGCCAAAACGGAACTTCTCATCATCCCGGCCACACCCTCCATCTCCCATGACCTCTCAATCACCCTGGGATCTGCGACGGTGACCCCCTCATCCTCTGCCAGGAACCTTGGGGTTACCATGGATGACGAGCTCTCCCTCACGGCCCACATTGCTGCAGTCTCCCGGTCGTGTAGATTCACCCTCTACAACATCCGGAAGATCAGGAGATACCTGTCTGAGCACTCCACCCAGCTGCTTGTCCAAGCACTTGTCCTCTCCAAGTTGGACTACTGCAACTCGCTGCTCGCCGGTCTCCCATCATGCGCAACCCGCCCTCTTCAGAGGATTCAGAACGCAGCGGCCCGTCTGGTCTACAATCTACCCAGACGCTCCCACGTTACCCCGCTCCTCATCTCCCTCCACTGGCTACCCATAACGGCCCGCATCAGATTCAAGACCCTGGTACTGACCTTCCGAGCAGTGAACGGGACTGCGCCCGACTACATCAAGTCTCTCCTGCAGCCTTACACCCCCACCCGCCACCTACGGTCTTCTTCAGACAACCGCCTGGTGGTCCCACCTCTCAAGACCGCCCGGTCCCAGCACAAGCTCTTCTCCTGCCTGGCACCCCAGTGGTGGAATCAACTCCCCACCTCCATCAGAGACACGGACTGTCTCTCCACCTTCAAGAGAAGGCTCAAGACGCACTTGTTCCGGGAGTACAATGGTACTTAGGAATGGTTTGCTGAACCCAACGCTAGTTTCCTCAAGGATCACAATGACTCTTGCTTAGACTGTTGCTCTTGTTGGTTAGTGGTAGCTGATTTAAACTGTTGTATTCCATTTTAGTTAATCCTATTTTTATTGCTTTCCTACAGGTACACTTGCACTTAGAGATTAACGTTGTGTAATTTTAACTTGTTTAACTACATGCTCTTATGGTTTCTTCCCTTTAGCACTATTTTTTGGTTGTTCACAATATGTACTTCTTGTTTTTGACTACCCACAATGCTGTGGGGCTATCTTGTTGTTATTATCAGTGACCTATGCACTTTGTAAAGCTCTCTCTTGGAAGTCGCTTTGGATAAAAGCGTCTGCTAAATGAATAAATGTAAATGTGAATGTAATATTGCTGATAGTGCAACCAGTGGCTGAAAGTGACAGTGTGTAAAGTGACTAGTGAGAAATGCATCAATGTAAAGTGGCTAGTGAGAACTGTCCATGTAAATGGTCATTCAGAAGCCGGCCGGCCCTTGGATAGAAACTGTTGTCCAGAAGGCAGCGGGGTAGAGACTGAAAGATGGGTGGTAGCAGTCTTTTAGAATCCTGCCAGCTGTCCAGAAGGCAGCGGGGTAGATACTGAAAGATGGGTGGTAGCAGTCTTTTAGAATCCTGCCAGCTGTCAAGAAAGCAGCGGGGTAGAGACTGAAAGATGGGTGGTAGCAGTCTTTTAGAATCTTGCCAGCTTTCCTGAGGCATCGTGTGTGGTAGGTGTCCTGTAGGGCTGGGAGCTTCCTGTCGATGATAAACTCAGCAGACCTGACCACACTACGTAGGACTCTGCGTTTTTTTTGTCACGCCTCTCCAGATATCGCCCCACAGTCTTTCAATGCGTTGATTATGAGTGCTCCCTCGGGTTGATCCTCGGAAGACATCCATGAGGAGACAAATGGCGTTGTTTTCCCCTCCATAGTCAGATGTGACTCTGGATGGGACACCAAACTGGGCGACTGCTTCCGAAAACAGGTCTGTTACAATGTCACTTCTGTTGTTGTTAGAAGCCTTCAGGAAAACCACCAGTCGGCTGATCCCATCGATTCTTCCATGGATTACAATCCTCCGCCTAAGAGAGGAAGGAAGGGAAAACGAAAGATTTCAATTGCACATCTTATTTTATAAATAACAAAAAAAATATGAATGGCTTGAATGCAGCCAAAATGATTTGTGTACATTTCTGTGCAACATGTTGGGCGTTTAACAGAAAGAAAAGTCCAACCTCTATTCCATTCATGTGAAGCTGAAATCTTATTTTAAATTCAAAACTAATAAAATAATCAGCTTGTCATTGGCTAGGGACACAGTTAGGGCAAATTAACGAATCACAGTAAAACAAGCCACTTACTTTAAGAGCTTGTGGTTGCGATCAAGATACCACAGCGAATTTGACCCTGCCACTCGATGGGTTCTCCTCCGAAGCCTGTGGGACATACTCCGAATAGCAGCACCTTCAGATCAAGTGCATCATCTGGTCTGTAAAAGATGAAATTGTGCTGTCTATGGAAGACAATGTATACATATTAGGACTTAGATACATTTTTTACATTCATCCCTGGTAACTCAAAATAAAACAATGTGTTTAAGGAACAGTGACAAGGTAGCTATGTGGTACAAGCGCATGACAGTTTTCTCTCCAAAGATATGGGATATGAAAGAGTTCTATCAAAGTATATCAATTTCTTCATGAAATGTATAGAAAGCGTAATTCTGCAGTGTTTCATGTGCTTTGTAAATAAACAAAATAATTGTGTAGGGCTCAGTGAGAAAGGGGTCACATTATTCAGATCTCTCCTGAACTAGTCCTTCAATTGACACATACCTTAACCGTCGGTTCACTGTTCTTCTTGAGACACCCACGATCTCCGGAATCTGTTTAGCAGAGAAGTTAAGGCCAGCAGGAGGGTAAGGCCTTCCTCCAGTCTGTCCTCCCATTCGAGGTACGGTGAAACCAGAAGCAACTGCAGTTAAAGAGAAAAATGTTAGAGGCATCGTGTTTTGAATCTTGCTTCTTCAGATTATGTTTAATCTGACGAGTACATTACCAGGTTGTTGTTGGCTTCCTGAACTAACTCGCTAATGAGCAAAAGCATCTCATCCACCACTCCAGATTGATGCAGTCGCCCTCTGCTCCAGCGAACGCTCGTCACCATTATCTCTAACCTGTTAGCATGACAAAATATATTAGTGGTAGGCTAACTACAACAAAGCTTGTTTAACAACTCTGAGGTTGCTGGCTTCAGTAACATAACTGCATTCAGTAACGCAATATTCAAAGCCTTATAAGGTCTAGTTTAGCGGCGTTCATTTGAGCTTGCTCATTATTAAAGAGTTAGCACCAAGTGTGTTGACAAGTGGTAGGCTAACTACAACAAAGCTTCTTAAACAACTCTTTGAGATTGCTGGCTTCAGTAACATAATAAACGCATTCAATAACACAATATTCAAAGCCTTATGGTCTAGTTTAGCTGTGTTAATTTGATCTTGCTCATTATTAAAGAGTTCGCACTACAAGTGTGAACTACTGCAACTCGCTGCTCGCTGGTCTCCCAGCATGTGCAACCCGCCCTCTTCAGAGGATTCAGAACGCAGCGGCCCGCCTGGTCTACAATCTACCCAGACGCTCCCATGTTACCCCGCTCCTCATCTCTCTCCACTGGCTACCCATCAACGCCCGTATCAGATTCAAGACCCTGGTACTGACCTTCCGAGCAGTGAACGGGACTGCACCCGTCTACATCAAGTCTCTCCTGCAACCTTACACCCCCACCCGTCACCTACGGTCTTCTTCAGACAACCGCCTGGTGGTCCCACCGCTCAAGACTGCCCGGTCCCAACACAAGCTCTTCTCCTGCCTGGCCCCCAATGGTGGAACCAGCTCCCCACCTCCATCAGGGACACTGACTGTCTCCCCACCTTCAAGAAAAGGCTCAAGACGCACTTGTTCCGGTAGTAGGCCTACAACGGCACTTAAGAATGCTTGGCTGGACTTGTTAGTTAGTTTCCTCCAGGATCACAATGACTCTTATTGCATTTACATTACATTTATTCATTTAGCAGACGCTTTTATCCAAAGCGACTTCCAAGAGAGAGCTTTACAAAGTGCATAGGTCACTGATAATAACAACAAGATAGCCCCACAGCATTGCGGGTAGTCAAAAACAAGAAGTACATATTGTGAACAACCAAAAAACAGTGCTAAAGGGAAGAAACCATAAGAGCATGTAGTTAAACAAGTTAAATTACACAACATTAATCTCTAAGTGCAGGTGTACCTGTAGGAAAGCAATAAAAATAGGATTAACTAAAATAGAATACAACAGTTTAAACCAGCTACCACTAACCAACAAGAGCAACAGTCTAAGCAAGAGTCATTGTGATCCTTGAGGAAACTAGCGTTGGGTTCAGCAAACCATTCCTAAGTACCATTGTACTCCCGGAACAAGTGCGTCTTGAGCCTTCTCTTGAAGGTGGAGAGACAGTCGGTGTCTCTGATGAAGGTGGGGAGTTGATTCCACCACTGGGGTGCCAGGCAGGAGAAGAGCTTGTGCTGGGACCGGGCGGTCTAGAGAGGTGGGACCACCAGGCGGTTGTCTGAAGAAGACCGTAGGTGGCAGGTGGGGGTGTAAGGCTGCAAGAGAGACTTGATGTAGTCGGGCGCAGTCCCGTTCACTGCTCGGAAGGTCAGTACCAGGGTCTTGAATCTGATGCGGGCCGTTATGGGTATCCAGTGGAGGGAGATGAGGAGCGGGGTAACGTGGGAGCGTCTGGGTAGATTGTAGACCAGGCGGGCCGCTGCGTTCTGAATCCTCTGAAGAGGGCGGGTTGCGCATGATGGGAGAACGGCGAGCAGCGAGTTGCAGTAGTCCAACTTGGAGAGGACAAGTGCTTGGACAAGCAGCTGGGTGGAGTGCTCAGACAGGTATCTCCTGATCTTCCGGATGTTGTAGAGGGTGAATCTACACGACCGGGAGACCGCAGCAATGTGGGCCGTGAGGGAGAGCTTGTCATCCATATTGAGTGACTTATTGCTCTTTTAGGTTAGATATAACGAAGTTAAGTCTTGTACTCACTGTGAAATATTTTACTGTTGATGCACTTACAGTCCTGCACTTTTGTGGTTCATGTTGTTTTAGTTTGTAACTTGTATAACTGCATGCTCTCATGGGTCTTCCCTTTTGGCACTTGTTTAGCTTTTTCACAATGTATGCTTCATGTTTTGGCTACTTGCAATGTTTGGGACTATCTCGTTGTTATGATCAGTGACCTATGCTCTTTTGTAAAGCTCTCTTGGAAGTCGCTTTGGATAAAAGCGTCTGCTAAATGAATAAATGTAAATGTAAGTGTGTTGACGAAAAGTCAGGATCCCAGGAGGACAGGACTAGCCAACAGCTATACAAAACAAGTAACTTGGCTTAACGTTGCTAATTGATAGCTTACCTGGCAAGAACAGTCTGTATGGAATCCTGGTCATCTGAAGATAAAAGTCGAGTACAATCTGAAAAAGTCTGGGCACAATTGTTAAAAAGTTTGTGGTCGTAATTTTCTGAGATTTGCCTTCACCAGAATTCGAAATCACACATAAAGTGTTCGTCTTCTTCGTTGGTTCTTTGAATGGCGGTTAGCAAACAATGTATAGGTGCATCATCGCCACCTACTGGACGGGAGTATGATACCGGATAAACCGCACAAGTGGCTCTCCCCCACACAAATGGACTGTCCCAAATACTAAATGATAGCTACGTAAGAGCCCACATGGTCACAGTAGGACTACGTACAGCCTCGCGCGGACACTATGTAAAAAGGGGGGTGGCTATGTTGAAGCCAACCAATAGCATGGAAGCATAAATGGTCCAAACGTGTACAGACGTCAAAAACGGACGTGTACAGACGTCAAAACGTGTACAGACGTCAAAAACGGACGTGTACAGACGTCAATTTTTGACGTCTGTACACGTCAAAAAGTTACGTGTGTACACGAACGACAGTTCAGACGTTTTGGCACAATCGGCGTTCGATAATAGGGCGGGCACTGCTACAGATGTTACGCGCTCAGCTACAGCAGATGTGCATTGCGGATCATCCAATGGGAAAATAGTTGAGTTGACCAATGGGCAGACTGAATTTTAAGCAATGCAAAACAGTTAACAAGTTGTAATCTGTCTGCACTCTGCTCAAAAGGTTATGTTGTAGTCGTTTACGGTTTGCCTTTACTGCGAAGAATTTCAATCTTATCCTACAGCGGCTGCATGCCCGCTGCCAGTCGACACTGATTATTTCCGTCTGTCTTTTCTACTGGATATGCCTGGACGTCATTCTCCAAAATGCTGAGCAGCAAAGTATCTGGTGCAGGACTGATGAGCGCGGCTGCGGGTGTCGACCGAGGACGGGTCGGAGAGAGGCTGCAGGCGGCTCTTGCTGGGCTGCACGAGCTGCATTATCTCAAGGAGAAACAGAGCGACATGGTGAGCTGGGCTCTGCAAATGGACAGGGAAGAACCGGCATGTTCTCCACAGACGCACACAGAGGGTCCGATGCCAGGGCCAGAGGAACAGCGGCTGGAGGCAACCCTCACAGCATTGAAGCAACAGCTGGTAGGATTATATTCACATTATAGTATTGAATCTTTGAGAGGGCAATTTAAGTTTACCAATATGAAAGGAATATCTTCGTCACCAGTTCAGATAAAAAATACATTTGTGTATCAGATATTTCAGCTTGTCATGTGTTGAGCCTGACACCCTTCCGCACCATGACAATATCAATTCATATTAATATAGGTGCATAAAGGTAGTACTTATTCTTGATCATTTAGGCTAATAACGTCGTAAATCAAGGTTCATTTCGGGACCACAGGACACCACAGCGATGAGGTGAACGTTCTCCGATGATTAACTTTAATGACAGTGGAAATGCACAATTGCTCTTTCACCCCCATAGTCTAAAGATGGACGTTTGACCCTTTGTTTTTCTTCTCATCTCATTGTGTCTTGCCAGTAGTTAGGAAACGCAATGATTGGCATGTTAATGGTACATGTTTAGAGACATAAATACATGGATTTTTATGACAGACATGGCATTCACAAAATATAGATTTTTATTTGAATTTGACTTGAAATGCAATTCACACAGCAGCAATGTTAAGTAGGAATGTAAATATCATAGTAAATATAGTATATGAATTTACAAGCTATGTACAAATGATAAAGTAATCATACTTTACAGGGAAATATTATATAAATTGTACTTTCTAGTAGTCTCCAGTCTGAACTCATTAAAAAAGATTTGTACATTAATGGTTTTGCTAACCAAAATAAAGCCCTCTTCTAACCTCCCTCTCTTCCTCCCCACTGAGGGCTTGTAACCCTGTTGGTATGGTATTATTGGCCTGGTCCTGGCTTCCTTAGCAAACATAGTGTCCCTCCCCTCAGTCCCTCTTTCTGAAGTTAACACAATAGCCAGGGTTTTTTCTGCGGGGAAGAAATGAGTTACCCAGCAGTGCTAAACCCAGGCTCCCTCTGTCCTCTGAGGGTTAATCATCAGCTATGCTCTCTTTGTTTTACTGGTGAGAGTGTAACCTCAGGTTGAGGCCTGGAGTAAGTAGGCCACTGCACCCTGATAGGTTAGTATTTTATTTTTTTGTGTGTGTGTTTGATGTGTTCTGTCCAGCGTGTTATTGTATACTGATTGCATTTGTTTGTGTGTGTGTGTCTTTCTCTGTTGCAGTCACGTCTACGGAGACAGGATGTGGGGTTGAAGACTCACCTGCAGGAGCTGGACCAGCAGATCAGTGAGCTGAAGCTGGATGTGTGCAAGGTGTCCTCTGAGCCACTAGAGAGTGATAGTAGACCCAGTTCAGGTCAGGACACACACACACACACACACACACACACACACATAGAATACACACCTTATCCAGCAGATTGTTTAATACTCTCTCATCTTTTCCCCACACCATACCAGGTTTTTATGAGCTCAGTGATGGCGGTTCTTGTTCTCTGTCCAACTCCTGCACCTCGGTTTACAGTGAGTGCCTGTCCTCCTCCCATACCAGTCTCCTCCCTCCCCCCAGCCACATTGCCAGGCCTCAACCCCTCAGTAGCTCCGTGCAGGCTGAGCCGTCACGGCGACGGTCAGCTGATGAGACCACAACCCAACCCAACCCCCCACGGGGTACTGGCATCCACCTGGGGAGCAGCAGGATCCGCATTGGCATAGCAAGCTCAGAGCGGACCAGACAGAGACCCGTATCTACAGGTGAGTTTTATTGGAGTTATCATGCTTGTTTATACAGTACATAGATATGCCATAGTGTCACCTGAAATTACTTTCTTATAAACTCTTAGTGTACTCTGGCACTGTAGACTGACTTTGTTTTCTCAGGCGACTTAGACAGGATGCTGACCCCAGGATTGAGCTACTACAGGTTGACTGATGTGAAGAAACCTTCTTTGTGCCCCACTCTGAGGACCTCCACCGTGGACCCAAAGTTCCAGAACAATCTGGTGTCCCGCAGTGGAGCCGAGGTGTACTGTTACCCCAGCCCGCTCCATGCTGTGGCTCTCCAGAGTCCCATCTTCACTCTGGGAGGGGAACCAGCCACAACCGCAGCTCCAGAGGGCCAGGAGCCTCCAGTGGTGGCCATGCCCAGCACCAACTCTCTCCAGCGGGGAAAGGAAGTGGTCATGAGCAGGCCCCTGGGCTACATGGACAAGCTGCTCCAGCGCAGTATGAGTAAGATTAACTTCCAGAGTGAGAGTGTGTGTAGGCACTCCCCCCCAGATGACCCCAGTGAGGCTAGTGCAGATGAAGCTATATGTCCAGGCAACCCTCAGATCCTTGGGCGTCCACAGCAGAATGCTGTCTTATCAGACGTCACCTCATGTGACAGGAAGAGGCAGACTGGTATGTACCCTAACCAGGAAGTGAGCTACAGAAACCCAGCTCAAAGACAGAGAGTCCAGGAGAACTCATACCGCTATTCCTACCCTGCAGCAATGAGGGAGGACTGCCCAGCCACTATTAAGGCACTATCTGGGGATGCTAAAGAGAGAGCTTCCTCAGACCAGGGGTGTGTGGAGGCCCCAGGGAGAAAGGTTTGTGAGCTTAGAGCCTCTGACAGAAGATCCTGCGTGGCCCACTGGTCCTGCACTGAAGAGGGTTATGGTTCTGAATACAGTCCTGGTCATGCTGCACCCTCACCAGACTTTGTCCACGCCCAGTTTGTTCCTGCCGGGCCTCAGTGTGTCAAGTTGAGGCAGGCGGACCACAAGACTAAGGCTGTGAAGCTAAGGAGGAGGGAGAAGCCCCGGGCTGGAAGGCGCCAGAAGGGCTGTTATTCCAGCGAGGGGAGCAGGGAGGGCCACCGAGGTGGGGTCCAAGTAGAGAGAGAGCAGAGAGGGCCTGGAAAGGGGAGGATGTCCCGGAGGGTGGCCAGCTGTCTGGTAGAGGAGCTTGGGCGCACAGGCTCCGAGGCCTGCCTCAGCGGGCCTGGACTCTCTAACAACCTGCGGGTCTATCCCCAACAATACCCACAGAGCATCTCAGCCAACAAACTCACCAGAGGATGCAGAGCCCAGGGCCTGGACCTGGTGCAGCCCTCTGAACCCAGGAAGAGGAGGCAGGGGCCAGCCAACATGGGGATGTTCCAGGCTATGTGTGTTCAGGGACAGAGGTCCAGAGAGTTGGTCAGCAGGTCATCATTGAGCCGCAGCTTTAGCAGCAGGCCCCACTCAGGCCACTGGAGAAGGCACACCCCCAGGGCCCTCCAGCCCTCACTCTCCTCCTCCTCTTACTTCTCCAGTGTCAACGGCAGGTACCCTCCAGTTCCCTTCCCAGTGTCCGCTCCCTACCTTCCCAAGTGTGAGTCCGAGTACTCGGCCGAAGGTGCCTCTCTCTTCCATTCCACCATAGCCGAGAGCAGCGAGGGAGAGGTCAGCGACAACACCATCAATCGCTTTGGGGACAGCGAGTCGAGCCAGAGCTCCCAGTCGTCCAACTCTGACAGCAGCCTGTCCCTGGTCGAGGTAAAGCAGATGGAAGGCTATGAGGAGGAAGGGGGTCTGGTGTGGGCCAAGGCTGCCTTGGGACCCACTGCTGCTGGGCTGCCCCTCCGGCAGCTCCTCCACCCAGAACCGCCAGCCTGCCGCATCAAAGCCTCCCGGGCCCTAAAGAAAAAGATTCGCAGGTTCCAGCCTGCCTCCCTGAAGGTCATGACCCTTGTATAGAGGAGCTTACCTCCTGCCAGCCTCAAAAGGGTGTGCTGTCACTAGAACTGCTTGTCACTTGATGAAGTCACCTGTTTATGACTTTGATCAGCCACACTGTCATAGTAGTATTAAACACATTTCTCATGTGAAAGTAAAGAAAGTGCTGGGAGCACATTTGTTTTGTAACCAAACTGGACTTAAGATGTGCTTCTTAACTTCTACAGAGATTTGAATAGTGCCCAGTCATAGAACCCCCAAACATTTTTAAATAAACACATCAGCCTGTGTATTACACTTTGTGTGTTAAGAACTACATCAATCTTGAGTAAATCATATGACTCTGTTAGAAGACAAATGTTTTTATACTTCATTTATTACAGATAATTTGTATCCCCTTTTATATTGTCTACCATTTTATTTTTTACACACTGTGACTTAATGCATACATTTCATTGTAGAATAAAAAGGTATTTAATGTTCAACCTGTATACTTACATCCATAGTTTTGCTGTTATTAGGACTCTTTACAACACTGTAAAGAAACTTGCAATAGAGGTCATAGGTGTCACTTATAGTCCCAGAGTTGACTTGACCCAGAGAATCACAGCAATTACATTCCTGAATAGAAAGATCCTTATCAGTATACCAACATTTCTTTCAAACCTTAAACTAAATCCAGAGTTCATTCATTGTCTCACACACACATGCATTCTCTGTTTTCTCTGCATGCACAGAAGAGGGAAGAAGCGAGGTACTAAGTGCAGATTTCTGTAAGGAGTGTAGAAAATGTATGAGAGTCAGGTTAGAGGGAGGGAGAGGAGTGTAGGAGGGTGGGAAGGGATTTAGTCAGACAGACGATAATGGTCCTCTTTTCAGAGCTGTCATTGGAGATTAGACAGCGGGCCACAGCATCATAGAATGTGACCATCTAAAATGTGCCCTGGTACAGTACCAGGTACTGTACTTCAGGAAAAAACTGCTGTAGTAACTTTGGGAAGCCACAGGCTGCATACCCATAAACCCACCCCTCCTGTCTAATTGTAATAACATTACTGCCTCCAGTAAAGAAGATTCACTATGACTTCAGGAGTTGTACTGTTAACCTTCTAAGAGGCTTAAATGGCTCAACAGATATGCTTGGTATTTAATCAAGTTCAAAAGTAACCCGAGGACATCACTATGGATACAGTTATGTTTGAAGATAACTCTCCAGACTATATTTTCAGTCAGATCCTTTATTTCCCAACAAATTGTAATTGTCTCATTCACAAGTTTTCTTTCATCTCACAACAAAGAGTCCATGTTGTCATTAACATCAGAGATGTTGTTTCAATCATGCATCAAGAGATTTTAGAGGCTGAAGTGACTAAGCCCTTTCTTGACCCTTGACCCTTCCACATGGGTATCAGTGGGATTAGTGCTGTAGTTAGCTATGGGCTAAAACAGAGCAGAGGTGGACTATGCTGGCTGGGTCTTTGATGTGGTGGGGATCAAGGCCAAGCTGGCAAGCTTGACCTTGTGTGTTGGTTGACCTCTCCAGCTGCATGTCCACCATGACTCAGGGGTTACGTTCTCCCTAGAACAAAGGGGTCAGGGGTTGGATAGTGAAGCAACTTTTTTGTTCCTCTGCTTTCCATTACTTGTCTGCTTTGTCCATCGTCCAATGTAAAAATATTGTTTCATTTCATATACACCAGTGGAGTCATACAAGCCATCTTGTAAACTGACAAGATTTGTTGTCATTTAAAAGCATTAGCGAGGTTCAGTGGCCTGACTTATGCAACTTCGTGTAATTGTATGCTGTTAACAGATGAATTTAGTAGTCTGGGCAAGGGATCAAAACCTAGGGGTAATCATAGAAAGAGATGGTGGAAACTATAACACAGGTGAAGCTGAACACACCTGCAAATCCCAGCGGGCACCTTGATATCAATTTGAGGTCCAATATTAGTCAAGACTTGATCAAGATGCTGTATAACATCATTTAAAATTCAGTTTGTATGGCAATTTATTCCAATGGTAGATGGGTGAAAATAGGAAACTAATCCCACACAGAAATAGGTTTTATGGATATGTAACCGGGTAGCTCTAGGACCCAGGAGCTCTGTGTAACTCACAGCTGGCTCTCATTCCTTAATGAACCCCAGCGATAGTTTAAGTAGTGGTAGGTATTGGGGGCGTAACCTAGTGCTTCAGGCATCGGCACCAAAGATTCAGGTAGGCTGGCAACGCATTACATTGGTTTCACTGGTATTAGCCATATGTTGACTGTAACTGACTAACTATTGTTGTACCAATTAGTGAAACGCCTCCTTAGCGGGAAATTGACTGGACAACCGAGTGCGGGTTCCAAACGCATCATCGGTCGGGTTTAGTGCCAACCTCACTGTTTTTCCCACATTTTTGTTTATCTTTTGTTTTCAAGTTGTTTGATTTGAGGAGTGGTTTGATGTGTTTACCTCGTGTGCTTTGGCTTGCCGTGAACTATTTTTCTAACGTACCATTATATACCATTTGATCTTACTATTGGGTGTAAAATAAACCTTTGTATACTTTTGATACCACAGCCTCGGTACAGTTAATTTGATTGGACAGAACACAAATCTTAGATATAGTATTTCCAACTAAGGGTCTCTCACCCCATATGTAAGAGTGGCGTAGTCGAACCTCCCCGCCACATATGTTTGACGTCCGATTTACATAAATTCATCTTGTTATTTTAGACGTAGAAATTGATGTAATACAGACATCACATTGACATCAATGATGAGTATGTTTACTTAGGATTATATAATATAATTATATTTGTACACCTACATTTGTACACTATATTGTACCGTGTACATTAATTATTTTAGCTAATATTGTGCTTTTATAGCTGATTTTCATGAGTATCTGGCAGTTTTCAGAAATACATCGGTGATTGGACGGCAATAGGCTACCACAATTGTTCCCAAATGTGAAGCTGGAAATTGTTAATTAGTGTTACACTTACAGTAGGTCTAATGTTTCACAGTGAAAAAACTAGTGCTGTCAGTTTAACGCGTTATTAACGGCGTTAACGCAAACCCAAATTAACGGCGTCAATTTTTTTATCGCGCGATTAACGCTCTTTTTGGCCTAGCAAACTTTGTAGTTTTTTTCACATGCTGTTGCAACAATTACCGACGTTAGAAAGACTACAACACCACACCGGATCTAGCTAGACCGGAAATAAAACAACAGGCACGCCACACACGCACTTGTTTGGCTTGCGAGCCGGCTAAAGAGTAGTAGCAGAGCCCGTTTACGGATATTAGACATTCTCTGGTAGTAGGCTAACGTTTTGAGTGGATGGCGAGCGCGAGACGCCGAAATGGATGCCAATAAGATTCTGAATGGAAAGTTTACTTTTAAAAAGTTGCCAAATGGTTCCATTGACAAGACCAAAGTGATATGTGTGTTTTGTCGTTGTAAACTGAGTTATCATCGTAGCACGTCCAGTCTGAAATACCACTTGATGGCCAAGCACACAGCTGATGCGATTCATGCGAATTCTCCGCCCCCTCGTCAAAGCCAGGCGATTGCAATGTTGTTTTCAATAAAAAAAATATTTGCACGAAGCAATCCGAACCACTTTTCCATGTTGATAAGAGCTTTAAAATTGAAAAAATATGACAAAAAGAAATCAAGGGACATTTAGAATAGATAAAAATGTGCGATTAATTGATTAATCGCGAGTTAACTATGACATTAATGCGATTAATCGCGATTAAATATTTTAATCGTTTGACAGCACTAGAAAAAACATTGACATTTGATGTCTTTTTTTTTTTTATTTTTTTTTTTACTACTACTGATTTCCTTTTTGCAGTTCAACAGATCTAGACACAATGCCCATTACATTTTTTAAGCAGAGGATTTCTCTGCTGTTTAAAACCACACCTGTAGATTGCGCTGTGTTAGTAGCCTCTGGTTATGACAGTCATGTGTGAGCCGTGAGAATCGAGATGGGTATGGCTGCAGCCTGCAGCCTCCCACCTCAGGCCCTCCCACCTCATGCCCTCCCGTCTCATGCCCTCCTGTCTCATGCCCTCCCGTCTCATGCCCAAGCTGTCCAACGGTTAATTCAGACAAGCTTTTATTTTGAAAAGTAGAGGCATGAGATGGGAGGGCATGAGACGGGAGGGCATGAGGTGGGAGGCTGCAGGCTGCAGCCATACACTCTTGCGAGAATCCACGGACCCAAAGGAACGACCCAACGTCAACGGAAAATATTTTCACATCGTGAACTGTGTTCAGCTCATCATCTTTTAATCAGGTGGGTAAATGTGCTGACATCTCATGAAATGTAAAACATTATTTAAACTTCAAAGAACGTGTGTTTTAATGAAACATTTAGCTACTATTTCTGGTACTTTTTGTGTATGCTATAGCTCTAATCTTCCGTCAGTGAAAGCTAATGTAGCCTGAATAATGCTAGGCCAGTTTAAGCTGTGTAAAAAGGACCCTTACAAAAAAGAAGTTTATTAAAGTATACTATAAGTATACTAAAATATGGATAGTACACTTTTAGTTCACTTTTGATATACTTTTAAGAAGTATGCTTAGAAAATAGTTCACTTTTGATATACTTTTAAGAAGTATGCTTAGAAACAGAAAATTGTATACATTTCTTCTGGAGTAGGATGTACGTTTTCTATTATTGTACAGGTTACATTTCTTAGATCCATCTTGTATATTCTAATTATTCATGTCCAGGAAAATCTATAATGCATTGCACATAGAATCTTTTTAGAAGCTGTAACCTTAATTACTGCCTGCCCATTTTTAAGCTACTTGAGAAAGAAGTCAACAGAAGGGTTGCATTATGCATTTGAAGGTTATACTGTCAAACTGACTGATGAACGAAATAAAGTGAGAAAATGAAGATAGCGTGGCTCATTAGCTGGTCAATTCCCAGGATGCAAGGCGGTAAATAGGGTTAAAATTTGCTGATAAGTTTGACGCAAGATCCGCGGCGTTTGAGGGGCCCCTAAACATTTAAATATATTAGTAAATCACAGTAAATAGACAGTTTTAAGTTTACTTCTTGAAGTACTTACATTAAAGGAGACATGACATAAACTTCATTTTATGAGGTTATTTAACATTAATATGAGTTCCCTTAGCCTCCCTTTGGTCCCCCAGTGGCTAGAATTTTCGTTAAGTGCAAACCAAGCCCTGGGTGTTCTTCTCCGCCTTTGACAAAATGGAGGCTCAATTGCTTTGTTTGAAAATCTCCTCCTAGTGACGTAGATAGGAGCAAGGTTCCCTCCCCTCTCTATGCTTTGCCCACCCAGATCATTTGGCCCACCCATGAGAAACTGAGCTACCACCGTGCAAGGGCGAGTGTGATATCGGTTTTTCCTGGAGAGACATCATGGCGAGCAAACAAATGAAGCATAACAGTTGCTCAGTGCTTGGATGTACAAATCAAAACAAAAGTATTTTTTTAGTTCCTTCATCCAAGCTTCTCTACAACCAGTATCTTAACTTGATTTTCACTGGAATTGAGCCGACACAACTTCACAAAGTTTTGTATGTCTGCGCCAAACATTTCAGCCTCTACTGTTTCCTCAACTTGAGCCAATGCAAAACTGGCCTTGCTGAAATAAAATTCTGGATCATTACTAACTCTCCTTGGTCAAGCTACAAACCTTGGACAGGTAAGTTAACTAACGCTATATCATTTTGTTGCTTTACTGTATATGGTTACCTAGCTTGCTACCCTTAGAATGTGGCTGTAACATTAGCTCTGCAGCTAACAGCTGAGTTACTGTTGCTAATGTAAAGATAGATGGCATCAAGTGTGTGTGAATACAAACGCTGTAATGCCAGTGTTGTAAACTTCTTTGTTATTTGGATAACCGTTCTGCTGTTCGTGTTATGGCGCGCGATATCCGCCTTTCTCTTCATTGAAATGACTATGAGTGTGCACCTCTGCAAACCAGGGTGATCAAATGAGAATGGCTAAATTCGAGGCATCTTACAGCAACGGGGGCTACGAGCCATTGCGATACATCCGTTGTAAACATTAGCGCATGTTGCCGCCCCTCTCCTCCTCATTAGCATTTAAAGCTACAGACACCAAAACAGCTCATTCTGAGGAAAGCTCATTGTGGGACTACTCGTAGTGGCTATAATTCTGCACCATGGCTGAATTTCAGGAAAGAGACTTGAGATACAGTATTATCACCTCCCATGGCTTCTCCTACCACTGCTACGCTGACGACACGCAGCTGTACCTGTCGTTCCCCCCGACTGATCCGGGGATCTCAGCTAGGATTGAGGCCTGCCTCGCAGACATCTCTGCCTGGATGACCGAGCACCACCTCCAGCTGAACCTCGCCAAAACAGAACTTCTCATCATCCCGGCTAAACCCTCCATCTCCCATGATCTGTCAATCCCCCTGGGATCTGCGACAGTGACCCTTCCATCCCCCTCTGCCAGGAACCTTGGGGTTACCATGGATGACGAGCTCTCCCTTACGGCCCACATTGCCGCAGTCTCCCGGTCTTGTAGATTCACCCTCTACAACATCCGGAAGATCAGGAGATACCTGTCTGAGCACTCCACCCAGCTGCTAGTCCAAGCAATGGTCCTCTCCAGGTTGGACTACTGCAACTCGCTGCTCGCTGGTCTCCCAGCATGTGCAACCCGCCCTCTTCAGAGGATTCAGAACGCAGTGGCCCGTCTGGTCTACAATCTACCCAGACGCTCCCATGTTACCCCGCTCCTCATCTCTCTCCACTGGCTACCCATCAACGCCCGTATCAGATTCAAGACCCTGGTACTGACGTTCCGAGCAGTGAACGGGACTGCACCCGACTACATAAAGTCTCTCCTGCTACCTTACACCCCCACCCGTCACCTACGGTCTTCTTCAGACAACCGCCTGGTGGTCCCACCGCTCAAGACTGCCAGGTCCCAACACAAGCTCTTCTCCTGCCTGGCCCCCCAATGGTGGAACCAGCTCCCCACCTCCATCAGGGCCACCGACTGTCTCCCCACCTTCAAGAAAAGGCTCAAGACACACTTGTTCCGGGAGTACAACGGCACTTAGGAATGCTTGGCTAGACCTGTTGTTAGTTTCCTCCAGGATCACAATGACTCTTATTGAGTGACTTGTTGCTCTTGTAGGTAAGTTATAACGTAGTTAAGTCTTGTACTCGCTATGAAATATTTTACTATTGATTGTTCTTCCACAGGTACAGTCCTGCACTTTAAAAAAAAAAAAAAAATTGTGGTTCATGTTGTTTTAATTTGTAAACTTGTATAACTGCATGCTCTTATGGGTCTTCCCTTTTGGCACTTTATAGTTTTTTCACAATGTATGCTTCATGTTTTGGCTGCTTGCAATGTTTGGGACTAGTTCGTTGTTATGATCAGTGATCTATGCTCTTTTGTAAAGCTCTCTTTTGGAAGTCGCTTTGGATAAAAGCGTCTGCTAAATGCATAAATGTAAATGTATTAGGGGACCACTAAAGCCTATATAAAAGCATCCAAAAACAGCATTTCATGTCTCCTTTAATTTAAAGTACACTTGAAAGTATTGCAAAATATACTTTGAGGTACTTTATGAAGTATGCTTCATGAACTAAAAGTGCACTACACAGGTTACTTAAAAGTTTTCCAAGGTATACTTTGAAGTACTTTAGGAAGTATACTTCATGAACTGAAAGTGCACAACACAGGCTACTGTACAGTATTTTAAAGTAAGCTTCAAATACACTAAGTTTACTTTAAAGTGTACTAAATGACCTAAAAAGTGGGCCAATTTAGTTTACTTAGAAAAATAATAGTATATAAATAATTACACTGCTAGTATACTTTAAGTACCATGATAATAGTATACTTTTTTATACTAAGTATACTTACAAAATAAACTTGAAGTATACTTCTTTTTTGTAAGGGGAGTAGCGTCGCATGTAATTCGGACAAAGTGCAATTGAATATTTTCCCATAGACACAAACTACTCTACAAACGCTTCACTAGTAGTAGTAGCCAGTAACATTAGAATGGTAGTATTGCTACGAGTATAATGCTAGGTCACTTAGCGTTAGCTAAGCTAGCTAGCTAATGTTGAGGGCTTCGATAGTGGTTCTTAAAGGAGACATGAAATGCTGTTTTTGGATGCTTTTATATAGGCCTTAGTGGTCCCCTAATACTGTATCTGAAGTCTCTTTCCCGAAATTCAGCCATGGCGCAGAATTATAGCCACTATGAGTAGGCTAGTCCCACAATGAGCTTTCCTCAGAACGAGCTGTTTTGGTGTCTGTAGCTTTAAATGCTAATGAGGAGGAGAGGGGCGGCAACGTGCGCCAATGTTTACAACGGATGTATGCAATGCCTCGTAGCCCCCGTTGCTGTAAGATGCCTCGAATTTAGCCATCCTCATCTGATCACCCTGGTGTGCAGAAGTGCACACTCATAGTCATTTCAATGAAGAGAAAGGCGGATATCGCGCGCCATAACACCAACAGCAGAACAGCAGGTTATCCAAATAACAAGTGTACAACACTCGCGTTACAGCGTTTGTATTTACACACATACTTGATGCCATCTATCTTTACATTAGCAACAGTAACTCAGCTGTTAGCTGCAGAGCTAATGTTACAGCCACATTCTAAGGGTAGCAAGCTAGGTAACCATATACAGTAAAGCAACTAAATGATATAGCGTTAGTTAACTTACTTATCCAAGGTTTGTAGCTTGACCAAGGAGAGTTAGTAATGATCCAGAATTTTATTTCAGCAAGGCCAGTTTTGTATTGGCTCAAGTTGAGGAAACAGTAGAGGCTGAAATGTGTGGCGCAGACATGCAAAACTTTGTGAAGTTGTGTCTGCGCATTTCCAGCGAAAATAAAATTTAGATATTGGCTGTGCAGAGGCTCGGATGAAGGAACTAAAAAAAGATTTGGGCTTGCATTTGTACATCCAAGCACTGAGCAACTGTTGTGCTTTGTTTGTTTGCTCGCAATGATGTCTCCAGGAAAAAACTATATCGCACTCGCCCTTGCACGGTGGTAACTCAGTTTCTCATGGGCGGGACAGATGATCTGGGCGGGCAAAGCAGAGAGAGGAGAGGTAACCTTCCTCCCATCTACGTCACTAGGAGGAGATTTTCAAACAGAGCAATTGAGCCTTCATTTTGTCAAAGGCGGAGAAGAACACCCAGGGCTTCGTTTACACCTATCGAAAATTCTAGCCACTGGGGGACCAAAGGCAAGCTAGGGGAACTCATATTAATGTTAAATAACCTCATAAAATGAAGTTTTCATGTCATGTCTCCTTTAATGCTTAAGAAATAGGCTTTGAGTCATAGAGATCGGATTACAAAGGTTTGCGTTTATGCAAGGTTCTTGGATTTACATTCGCAGAGCTCCCTTTAGCCAAAAGGAGTCTGCGTGATCACAGAAAAAACAGGTCTTTTATACAGCTCATACACGTCATACAAATAACACTGGCAACATATTGGCAATCAGCGTTGGTCAATAAACAGATGTTGGTCTGTTTGTTTGTCGGTTGCTAAGATACCAGGGTCATCTTACTAACTAGAGGAACAGACTCGCATGTCATCCTTACCTGCTTATCTTCTGAAGCACGCGGCTTCCCAAGTCCGCTCCTGGAACAGAACATTCTTACAGAGGAAGTTGAGAGGGCACAGAGAAGTGCTTGTCCCATAACTGAATATGGGACATGAGAATAACAAAATAGTGACTCATCTACTTCCTCGAGCACAGCCTAGTGTTTTTTCCAGCCTGCTCTGTGTCCTTAACTGGGGCCTTGTCCTGATGTGACCCCAACAAGCACATATCCAAATATAGGGTATATTTTGCCCACAACACTAGCCTACAGGTTTGGAAAAAAAACTTGCACTGTGGGGACTTTTGGAAATATTTGAAACTCAGTCTAGAATGGGTTAAGCTATGGTTTTTAAATGTCAAAGGGGTTAATGTTAATTTTACGTTTGTTTGAACTAATAACTTATAAATAGGCCGCTCCCATGATTTGACTGTACTTTACACATAAGCGCACAGAATGCATTGTAGCACTGAAAATAATCTAACACTCATGGCATTGAATGGAGAACTTCCTAGTGAGTTTGCTCGGCAGCCTAGGAGTTTATTGGAATTGGACAGGTGGAAGGCTACAGAACTCAGTTTCTGCTTTATACTGGACCAGTGGTTCTGAGAAGAGTGGTTTCACATGACATACAATCATCATATACAATCACTTTCTTTCCTTGATGGTTGCAGTGTCAATACTGTTGAATTCTGATGATGCAGAGCGTGAGGAACACTTGGACTATGTCAGAGAGCTACTCAGGTACTATGTGAGGAAGTGTGAGGATATATATGGAAACACCTTCACTCTGTACAATGTGCACTCACTAACTCACTTAGCAGATGATGTAGAACACTTCAGATGTTCACTGAATTATGTTTCATGCTTTCCATTTGAGAACTACCTGCAGACTCTAAAGAAAATGGCCAGACATCTCGCAATCCTATAGCCCAGGTTGCCAATCGTCTAGCAGAACTAGAACATTCTACAAAATGTAGGCCTTTTACCGAAGAGAGCTTTACTTGCATCTCCACAAGACCACAAGATTGTTGTTTCATCCTTCAGAACAAGGACTTTGTATTTGTGTAGGAAATATGCGAAGAAGGCACCTTGGTTTGTGATGTCCTACGGCTACGCCAATGCCACAGAGTTTCTTCAATGATCCTTGTGATTCTAAACTGCTCAACGTCGTCCGTGTTAATGACATGAGCAGAGCTAGAAGTCGACTGATCAGCAAACAGCAGTTGCATCGTAAAGTTGTCTGTCTGCAAGCCAACCCTGGTGAAGCTGACACAGGGTATATTTTGTTCCCCATGCTGCATCATATAGAACGCAAGTAACTGAATTGTAAATATGTTCCTAAAATTAATGTTCCTCAGGGCTTTTCCAATAACTATCATTGTCAGGGTGTGCAGGTTGAATACAATTCTTGTTCTGAGTGTGGAGGGGAAAATGCTACCCTTATGTGGATTGAGAGCAACACATTCAGAGAATCACTAAGTTGCCTAAAATTAGTTGTTGCAGTTGCCTGCAATCTGCACATTGTGGCAGGCCTATAGTTTCTGGTGCTGGATAATAGTATATGTTGTGACACTATGCATTGTGGTAATACTGTTGTTTCTCTTCTTACACAGATGAGGATGAAAGCAGCTCAGGTGGTGCTGGAATCGGATGTGGCAATGTGCAGAAACCATGTGTGGAAGCACAGTCACAACACAGTAAGCAAACTGTTAAGCATAATAACTTTTATATATTTTTATCTGAAAGTGCTTAATGCAGCAAATCCGTAATCTAATTGAGATCCCCCACACCGCGCCAGAGATCCCCCACACCGCGCCAGAGATCCCCCCTCTCCGCGCCATAGATCCCACCCAGCGCGCCATAGATCCCACCCAGCGCGCCATAGATCCCACCCAGCACGCCAGAGATCCCACCCACCGCGCCAGAGATCCCGCTCTCCGCACCACAGCTCTACACACCAGCACTCCCAGTCTACTCATCAGTGGTTCCACACTCCACATAGGGGAAACCAGCACAAAGAGGGTGGTGAACCATTCCCATTAGATAATGGAAGTTAGTATACCTCCTTATTTTACTAACAGTGGTGTTTTTGCATATGGGACTAATGTTTATTTTCATTCCGATATTGGGTTGAATTTGTTTTCAACAAACAACATATTGCGTTGCTCTGATTGGTTGTAGGTCTATCCAATTGAGCGAAGAGGCATTTGTTTTACGAGTTCGGTTGGAACACGCCCCATAGTCACAGCCCAACGGAGAGTTATCAGACTCATATTCTGACTAGAATTATGAGTATGACAACCAGTGGCGGCCGGGACTTTGCAGAGGCCCCCCGCAAAGTCGGAGCTCGAGGCCCCTCCCCTAAATCCACTCAAAATGTATCTCCATCCTATCTTATAGATTGCTGTCTACCTTTAACTATAGCCTATATTCACCAATGTGAGAGAGATATAATTTTTTTTTTTAAATAACAAAAGCACAACAGCAGCCTATTTGTGTGGCGTCCTGCGGAAACCCGTCGGATGTCGCGGCAGCTCATTGTTGGCTATAAGCCATAAAATATGGAAATTCGTTTTCTGTCAAAATTGAGATTCTTGATGTTTTCTATAGTTTACATTTACATTACATTTACATTTATTCATTTAGCAGACGCTTTTATCCAAAGCGACTTCCAAGAGAGAGCTTTACAAAGTGCATAGGTCACTGATAATGACAACAAGATAGCCCCAAAGCATTGCGGGTAGCCAAAAACAAGAAGTACACATTGCGAACAACCAAAAAATAAGTGCTAAAGGGAAGAAACCGTAAGAGCATGTAGTTAAGCAAGTTACAATTACACAACATGAATCTCTAAGTGCAAGTGTACCTGTAGGAAAGCAATAAAAATAGGATTAACTAAAATAGAATACAACAGTTTAAATCAGCTACCACTAACCAACAAGAGCAAAAGTCTAAGCAAGAGTCATTGTGATCCTTGAGGAAACTAGTGTTGGGTTCAGCAAACCATTCCTAAGTACCGTTGTACTCCCGGAACAAGTGCGTCTTGAGCCTTCTCTTGAAGGTGGAGAGACAGTCTGTGTCTCTGATGGAGGTGGGGAGTTGATTCCACCACTGGGGGGCCAGGCAGGAGAAGAGCTTGTGTTGGGACCGGGCATTCTTGAGCGGTGGGACCACCAGGCGGTTGTCTGAAGAAAAACGGAGGTGGCGGGTGGGGGTGTAAGGCTGCAGGAGAGACTTGGTGTAGTCGGGTGCAGTCCCGTTCACTGCTCGGAAGGTCAGTACCAGGGTCTTAAATCTGATGCGGGCCGTTATGGGTAACCAGTGGAGGGAGATGAGGAGCGGGGTAAAGTGGGAGCGTCTGGGTCGATTGTAGACCAGGCGGGCCGCTGCGTTCTGAATCCTCTGAAGAGGGCGGGTTGCGCATGCTGGGAGAACGGCGAGCAGCGAGTTGCAGTAGCCCAACTTGGAGAGGACAAGTGCTTGGACATGCAGCTGGGTGGAGTGCTCAGACAGGTATCTCCTGATCTTCCGGATGTTGTAGAGGGTGAATCTACAAGACCGGGAGACCGCAGCAATGTGGGCCGTGAGGGAGAGCTCGTCATCCATGGTAACCCCAAGGTTCCTGGCAGAGGATGAGGGGGTCACCAACGCAGATCCCAGGGTGATTGAGAAGTCGTGGGAGATGGAGGGTTTGTATAGTTTCTATAGTTAACGTAGTTAAAGTTAATATAGCCTATACTTAAACTGACATTTACATTCACAATGCGATTACGAACAAAAGGATTTCCTTTCCATACTCGCCACAGAATTAGAATGAAACGGAGTGGAATCTTTTTTATGCAATTTTCTCCCTTATCACTTTTTGACACGGGTCAACTTTAAAATTATGTAACTTCAGTTGTGATAAAGATATCTGAGTGAATTAAACATATTTGTATTCAGGAGAGTTTGTAGTTTCCAAATATGTAGAATAGCCAGAAAGACCCAAATGTTCAAGATGTGAAGGGTTTCCGCAGGCCGCCACACATTTGTCATTGTTCAAAACCAAAGACAGCGCTAGCCTTCTGATAGTTTAGTACCAATTGAACGCGCACATTTAAAAAATGCTAATCATTACGTTCTGCTAGATGACGGTAGAGACATGAGTAAAAGAAAATATGCAATGGTGCTCTAAAGCGCAGCAATAAACTGTTGTCGGAACAAGCTCGAGCAAAACACCCGAAGATTACACACTTATTTAGACCAGCCAGAGAGAAATATTATCAACATCTCCACTGAAACACTACCGCAGCCGCAGGTGGCTATCAGTAGCACGTCTTCACCAGCAACCAACAATAAACATACTTGCTTAGCCTACTTATTGGCAAGAATAAATGTTTTCCTTTCCTCCATTGATTGTGTGTTATTTCGGCGATGCTATCTTAGGCTATGTGTCTGCATATGAGAAAATTGATGACCAATGACATGCTGGGGCTGAGCAGCACATGAATTACATGCATTGTCTACATTTATATATATAAACCACTATATTGCACTCAAGATCCGTTGTCCTACGACAAAAATAACGTAACCAGCCGACCAAGGGACGACGTCGCGGCAACGTTGTTCACGGGTCTAAAAATAAGGTAACCAGCCGACCAAGGTACAACGTCGCGGCAACCTTGTCCACGGGACCAAAATTAACGTAACCAGCCGACCAAGGTACAACGTTGCGGCAACGTTGTCCACGGGTCTAAAAATAAGGTAACCAGCCGACCAAGGTACGTCGCGGCAACCTTGCCCACGGACCTAAAGATGACGTTACCAGCCGACCAAGGTACGACGTCGCGGAAACGTTGTCCATGGGACCAAAGAATTACGTAACCAGCCGACCAAGGTACGACGTCGTGGCAACGTTGCCCATTGGACCAACTAACATTCCCTTTATAACGTTGCTACGACGTTGTCACGACGTTGCCAGAAGGTAACGTCGCGGGTTACCAACTGAGCACTTAAAAAAAAAAAAAAAGGCTACTCCCCAGAGTTCTCGGGGCTGTCGAAGTCCGTTTGGCAATCCTGTGTACATGGGAAATTGTAATTGAGCGTAGCTCCTTTAAACACCGGCTATAGTAGGTGGCCTTTACTACGCTGTGTTTACCTTAAAAGCGGTCGGCCGGAAGTAGTTACATCTGTTTTGTAGAACCCGGAAGAATGTTGCGCACAACCCCAATTGGATAGACCTACAACCAATCAGAGCAACGTAATATGTTGTTTGTTGAAAACGAATTCAACCCAAGCGCTCTTTCGTGACGTTGTTGATTACGTTACTGTTGATCATCTGTCCATCATCGTATAAAGCCCGCCCTGGCAATTTCATTGGTCCGTCCCGATTCTGGTTTTCTGTAGTTGTCCCCGAGACCCTCCAGACCCAACTTCCCGACCAAATGTTTTTGTGCACTGTAAAAAAAGTTTGATGCAAACAGTTGTACAAATGAGGAAATACATGTTTGCTCAACATAATGGTTGTGTCAAAAAAGAAAAATATGTTTGGTCAATGATTGCATGATTTTCATTACTGAACTACAACATGTTCATCAACAGAACGTCTATAATTGTGTTCACCGAACTTTTAGCGTTGCACAATTTTTTTCATGTTGGCCGAGCAAGAGGGAGGGACCAGCGACAATTGTGTGAGCATGCGCAATGGAGTTCTACTAGGCTCTGAAATTTTCCTCACAAGTCACGACATCGTTTGGTGAGTGTTTCAAAAATAGCTCCCCGTCAATCAGGGACGTGCACAGGAATTTTGAAGGGCAGTTGCTCTGGCCTGAAAAAAGCCCCCCACCCCCCCGCAAAAAAAAGAAATCGCCTGCCTACTAATGATAATAATTCATGTAATGCATTACTTCCATAATTTATTCTTATTGTTAAAACAAAATGTTATAAACTAACCATCAACGGACATGTAGCTTAGTTTTCCCACCAAAAAATTAGCATGTGATAACGGGCTGGTTGGCTGGTAGGCAAGCTAGCCGTCTGATTATTTAGGCTAAACGTGGCAAACTGAGCCTGGATTTATGAAGATTTGTATTGATTTCATAAAACTTGATGATGATTGTTTGTTTGTTATACATTTCTGCAACTTAAACTCACATTTTATGTTAGTTATTATGTTATTTTAGCAGCAACAACAACAGAACTTTCAAAGCTCATAAGTCCAAGAAACACAGAAAACAAACTTTGAATGACCTCTGCACATCTGTTTGTACAGTAGGCAGTACAGACAATGAGTTTGACAAAGTCTCAGTTTCACAGTCTATCAGATCAAGCTGATGACATTCATGCAGATCCTCATGTGTCAGATTTGGACCTTGAGGAATGTGAGCCAGTGCTTGAACACAAACTTGCTGCCTTATTCTTGTGTATGCAGTCACAGTTACATGTATCCAAAAGTGCCTCTCAGCAGATTATTGATAATGTAAATTACATTCTGTCAATTGGAAACTCAAATACACTGTGTGCAATTCAGAATATTCTGCTAAAACACAACTGCAATGTCAATGAGTCTATTGTTGCTGACATTACTGAGACGTTACAAAAAACAAACCTGTTTCTGAGTTCCACCACTGACAAAGGTCCCCTTTCAACTAATTATATGCGAAACATCTACTTTAAAAACAATTTTGACATAATAACCTATTGAATGTGTGTTCAATGGGCTACAAAATCAAACATTTGTTAATGTTCCTCTTTTGAAGACTTTGAAGTCTTTGTTGGAGCGACCTGACGTTCTTGAGAAGACGTTTCCCATAAAGGAGAGTATACCAGGATTATACACCTCCCCTTTTGATGGTCAGTATTTCAAAGTTAACAAGCTTGTTAATGGTCAAGATTTCAGACTTTCACTTGGGTTTTATATTGATGATTTTGAAATTGCCAATCCATTGGGAACTTCTAGAAAGAAGCATAAAATTACAGCAGTCTATTGGGTCATTTTGAATTGGGAATCACAGTACAGATCGAGTCTCCACTCTATCCAATTGGCGCTTCTTGGGAAAAGTTCTGAAGTGAAAGTGTATGGTTAAGAATAATTTTTTTAGCCACTTTTACGTGACTTGAAGAACCTAGAGCATGAAGGCTTGAATGTTGAACAGATGGGTGAGAATGTCAGGGGAACTGTGCTTAATGTGCCTGCAGACAATCTTGGCGCGCATGGACTTGCAGGGTTTCAGGAAAGTTTTTGTGTTGAAAAATTCTGCAGATTTTGCTTAGCATCTTTGAAAGACATTCAGACCACAGAAGTTAGGCAGGGACTCTTCCTCTCCGAAGTCCTGAGCAACATGATCAATGCATTGCTGATTTGAAGAGCAATGAGTTGGTAACAAATGTGCATGGGGGTGCGCGAGATGCCTCTAGAGGGTGCGCGAGAGGAAAAATTTAATGGTGGTCTATTGGTGTAATATGAATTATTATATGGCAACGACAGTACAAGCTTTCTGATTGGCTAATGGGTCCTGCTAGCCGCGTATTGCCCTCCTCGCCCGTCTGACACGGATCCGGACCAATTATTTGTTTGTAAACATTCAGGATGCGCGCGCAGCATGGTGGCAGAAAACTGGGAAAATATAGCCTTTATAACGGCTAGTTACACGGATTAGTCCAATAGTTAGATTTTAAAAGACCAAAAAGGTCGAGGAGGACAACCTTTTTGGGAGAAAGCGATTCCACATTGATCTGTCACATCAGAATTTTTATTTGGGGCACGAAAGTCTTGAAGTTTGAGTGAGAATGTCGCCCGGTAGACCGCATAGGCGGCAGCCATGTTTTCACGTCATGACAAAGTTAATCTTTTTTACAGTTTTACAGTCAGTCCTACAACAACAAAAAAGTCTAGCAGGGCAGCTTTCAAGAGATCTGGGAATTCTGCTTTTTTGCCAGCTGGTCCAATTATTTTTGTGATTTGTGTAAAACTGGCAATCTGAGTGAGACTGCGTCCCCGTTACTGTACAGTAGTGTTTTGACGTTAGCCTCAGTCAGACTTGGGTCGCTCACTGGCAGTCTGCACAATGTTGTTTGTCACTCCATTCTACACTTAGAACGTCAGGGAGGACTGCCTTTGGTAGATACGAGCCTGCTGAAGATAGCCAGAATCTCGGATTTCTTCAACCAAACCATCATTTGCCTGAGAAAGCGACCTCCGTTACTAGCTAGCCAGGCTAGTTTTGCCCGTTTCACTCCTCAGGTAAAGGTACATGTTAGCCAATGAACGCCAGCAAGATTGGCACGTGACTTGAGCATATAAAGTGATGTGTTCCTGTCAAATAAATATTTATCTTGTTTCTCTCCCATGAGAGCTAGTTCAGAAAACGTGTTTCTTTCAACTGCACTGTTAACACTGGGTCAAATACTTACTCCAGGATCGCTGCAGAAACCAACTCTGCTAAAACAGGGCGTTTGCTTTGTTCCGATTCAGGGATTAATATGATAAAATGTTGCTGTTGCCCCTTTGTTCGGTTTGTGTTCACACTGCAACATTTAACAGCGGACTAAATCTTGTAAACAAACCCAACGCGCTAGCAAACTGTTCTCTCATTGGTACGATTTGAATGCGGCTTAATAGACCAATTATTTGTTTGTAAACAATCGGGATGCGCGCGCACTGTGGCTGCAGAAAACCGGGAAAGGATAGCATTTTAAATGGCAAAAGGACCACACGGATAATACAAATAGTTAGATTTAAAAAGACCAAAAGCGTCGAGGAGGACATGCCTACAGGAGAGAAAGTGATTACCCAATGATCTGTTGCATCAGAATTTTGATTTGGGTCAAAAAAGTCTTGAAATTAGTGTGAGAATGTCGCCCGGTACAGACCGCATAGTCGAGCGGCAACCATGTCTTCACGTCATGTCACAAAGTTCATAATTTTACACTTTTACAGTCAATTCTACATTTAAAAAGTCGAGCAGGGCAGCTTTCAAGAGATATGGGAATTCTGCTTTTAGTCAGCTGGTCCGATTATTTTTCTGATTTGTTTAAACGGGCAATCTGAGTGAGACTACATCCCAGTTACACTGTTTTGGCGTTAGCCTCAGTCAGACTCGCTCACTGGCAGTGTACACAATGTTGTATTTCACTCCATTCTACACCAGAAACGTCAGGGAGGACTGCCTAATGTAGATACGAGTCTGGTGAAGATAGCCAGAATCTCGGATTTCTTTAACCTGTCTGTTTCATTCGTCATTTGCCTGAGAAAGCGACCTCCGTTAGCCAGGCTAGTTTTGCCCGATCACACTTGGACAGGCTATTTAAGGGTATCGGGGTCAAGTGACTTTTGTGCATAAACAAGTGAACGTAAATGTATTTGTCCAAAGGCCAAGAGCCTCAAAAAGTTAATATCAAGCCCTGCAATCCAGTGGCCAGAGATATATGATGACCTGAACGACACTCCAAGAGTAATAGAACGGGGAGAAGTTCGTCTTTTGCAACCCACATGCGCAGTTGAGCCTGCTTGACAGTTGTGTGACGTAGGGTGATAATTGGTCTATAGGCTGTTGCTTTTTTTTTAAAGGTGTGGGGGAGTGGGGGTGCGTGAATCCGTTCGGGATGTAGTAGGGGGTGCGTGGACTAAAAGGTTTGAGAACCGCTGTTTTACACGATCTGTTTGAAGGGGTAATACCTAGGGAATTGGCTCTGTGTCTGCAGAAATTGATTGGTGCCAAGTAGGCCTACTTTACCTTTGAGCAGCTCAATAACATTATCCAATCATTTCAATACCCATATTCAGATAAAGTGAATCGCCCTCAAAGAATTCCAAAGACCTTTTACTTAAAAAAAACAGTTGGAGGAAATGCACATGAAAATTGGGCCTTAATTAGACTGCTCCCTCTCATGGTAGGTGGTATGGTGCCTGAGGATGAAAAAGCATGGCAACTTTTAATGGACTTAAAAGACATTGTGGAATTAGTGGTTAGTTCAAAGCTATCAGAAGAATCTCTCTGTTACCTAGAGAGTACATTTTCTGATCATCGCCAGTTGTTCACTGATGTTTTTCCCAATGAGAGGTTTCTACCTAAACATCATTTCCTTGAGCATTACCCAAACTTGATCCGTTGTTTTGGACCTTTGGCTGATCTGTGGACAATGCGGTATGAGGCGAAGCACAGCTTCTTCAAGAGGGTGGTGCACGACACCTGCAATTTCAAAAATACTCTCAAAACATTGGCAAGTAGGCATCAATCAATGATTGCTTTAGCTTTGGACTCTCAACATTTCTTCAAAGCACCATTGCATGTTGAAAAATTGAAAGTGGTCAAAATGTCGGCTGTTGAACCGCGGCTGCGGACGGCTGTTGAGAACAAATATTCAAATCTGAGTTCCTTGTCCCTGGCATCCAGTGCAACATTGCTTGGGACTTTGTATAGGAAAGGAATGATTCTACCAGTTGGACTTAGTGATGGCTTTCCAGAGTTTGGTCAAATTCACAGTATTCTGGTTATTGGTACAGAGGTCTCATTCATAGTGGAACAACTGTCTTCATGGTACTCTGAACATTTTAGAGCATATGAAATAGTTGGAAGTACTTCCTGCAATGTAGCCATTATCAACCCACAAGATCTCATTGATTTCTACCCTCTGGCTTCATACAATGTAGGTGGAAAGATTATGGTGTCTGCAAAGAGATTTTTACTTTGCTAATATTGCATTTCTTCTCAATTTTATTTCCCAGGAAACAATGTTACTTCGGGTTATTCTCTCACCTGACAACATCAGGAAGCTATCAATACCCACACCATCATCAATTGAGGAACTCTCTGCAGTTCTCTGTGAAAAACTGCAGATAGTGGAACATTTTGTCATCCAATATGAAGACCCTGACTTCAACAATGAACTTTGTACTTTACATGACATAACCGAGCTTCCAAACAACAAGGCTACTTTGAGGATCCACTGGGAAGTATTCTTAAGCCCGGTGGTGGACGATGCTCACCTTTCAGATTTCACTGTGGATACAGAAAGCATGACATCCACTCAGTCGTCAGCTTCTTCACCCCATTCAGTTTTTCCTCTTTCTCAGTCTAGATTAGAGCAGTGGCCAAGCACGTTTCCAGTGCCTTCCTTTTCATATGACGTAGAGTTGAGGCCTAAAAAAGCTAATGAGGATCTTAAAGAAAATGGAACAGGCCTGATTGTTCCAAGAGACATGAAAATGAATATCCTGGACCTGAAGTTTAAAATGGCTAATTATCGTCAGAAACTCTGCAATGCAGGATGCAATGAGATGGTTGTGAATACCCACTCAAGACAAGGTTCATCTCAGGGATCTCTCAAGCGACCCAGAAGATCTGAACTCAACTTTCTTCCCGACCATCCTGTTGGTTTGGATGAACAAGAATTGGAGAAGGAAAGGTCATCGATGGAGGAAGAAGTGAAAAAAAGAAATTTGAGCTTGACTGTTTTGAATACAAAGATGGAGACAACATTTTCCTTGAGGAGAAAGGAAATTGTGCAGGATCAGCCGCTAGTGTCAACAATCAAGCAAAGATGGCCTGGACAGTTTTTTGAGGAGGAGGTAAGTCATTATTTTCTCTGTCACCATTGGAATTGAATGTCTTAATCATTTGCTTTTACTTGTTTGCTTATTCTGAATCTCTCATTACCCACAGGTTTGTGCTGAATTCTACCGCATCAACCGTATAGACCTGAAGTCAACATTCCTGACATCGTTGGACAATCACACCCAGGGGTTTCTGAAGATGTACAGAGCCAAAGCAAGACAGGGAAGGTGCAACGACTTGGATGAACTTCTTGAGAAACTGGATGCCCAGGTATTAAGCTGTTGTGCATACATTTTCTCCTATCGTAAAGCTCTGCTTGACCAGCACCTACATACACTATTGTGCAAAATTGACTAATTTCACCAATGGTTCATCTTGACCAGCCTCATTACTGGAGTAGCAGCGTTAAGCGTGAGTACGCGATATGAGCGGCACTACTTTTCTCAATGATTTCTGGCAAATTTGACCATGAGGGACAAAACTACGGTGCCGTCATTTGCTGTAACCCAAGCAAAAATTTTGATTTTGCCACACCCTTTTAGTGTGCAAAATCTAAATTTCCGCTCGAGTTACAGCAAATGCCGCCCATTTCGCGTACTCAACCTTAAGGCTGCTACTGGAGTACATGAAAGTCACCTGATATGCTTTTGGTCGGTATGGTATATAGTCAATATTGGTCAAAAAACAGCCAACAGGACTGTTAGAAAACCACTCTCAGTATCTAACTTAAGTAGACTCTGGGAAAGTTATTACAACAGTCTTAAGGGATCTGGATACTTACTGCATTCTTAGCACTTGTTAGCTGTTTTTCCCTTGCAGATTGAAATCTTAATGCATTTCAGGTAACTATTTCATAAAGTTGGTTGTAATGAAGCCCAATGGTGAAAGGTGTAGGTGATCCTACGGATCATCATATGCGTTACCTCTTTGTGAATAAGGTGACTTAATAATGTCTTATTGTTGACCTGTCTTTTTGACAGACCACAGATCTAACCACTTTTAGAAGGTCTGCTGTTCTCCGTGGTCTTTCCCTGTGCTTGAGAGAGCCAGCATCAATTTCAAAGACAATTAAGGTAATTCATTTGAGTAACTTTATGGTATTACTGTTTGAGATGCAGTAATGATTGCATAAGACATTATGCTTTCAGTCTGACACTGTCATTTATTGTGTTTCACAGGATACTGAGGCACTGAGACCACACACAAAGGCCATGAAAATGGGGATCCTGGAAGTGACAGACAGGATCGTTTTAGATGTTTCCCTGCTCCAACACACCTGATTCAAATGAATGGTCGTTAACAGGCTTCTGCTTAGCTAGATACAGACCCATTAATTTGAATCAGGTGTGTTGGAGCAGGGAAACATCTAAAACGTGCAGGACAGGGGGTCCCTGAGGACCAGGATTGAAGACCTCTGCTGGTTTAATGGTTCGTTACATGTTAGTTCCAGTCATTGAGTTATCAAAGGTTTCATGCAAATGTTTGTTAAATTCAACAACAAAAAGTCAGAACATTTCTTGTAACCGTAAAAGTAATTTTGATTGTGTTTATGTTGAAAACGATGTGGGAAGCAGTTTATTTACGAGTAATTTGAAATGTTTTCAACGATATCTGAGTTTATGCTGATATTTGATTTAAATGAAAATAAATAAAATGTACTAGATCAGAGCATATAGTGTGTAATGATGTAACTGTAAAAGTAATTTTGATTGTGTTTTTGTTGAAAACAATGTGGGGAGCAGTTTATTTCCGAGTAATTTGAAATTTGTTCAACGATACCTGAGTTTATGCTGATATTTGATTTGTAAATGAAAATCAATAACATTTACTTGATCAGAGCATAGTGTGTAATTTATTTCAAATAGTGAAAAATATCCTTTTTGGCCAACATTAAATATTTAATTAATGCAACATTTTATTTAAATTTGAGTCTGCTAGTTGGCCCAACAAGCAATGTTTAGTCAACAGAGAATATTCAATTGACACAACATTCTATTTTAAGTTCAGTCTACATGCAGGGGTAGTCAGCACAACTAAAAAAAGTTTGTTTCCGCAACTTAAATTGGGCCAACTTTAAATTTTAGGTGCAACCGGTCACTAGAAATGTTTGAGTTGGGGAGGCTTTTTTTTTTTTTTTTTTTTTACAGTGTGGGCGGGGAGAATTTGGGCTGGCAGCCAGGCTAGTTTTCTCCATCAATCTCGTAAATATCAAGTAGCGATAATAAGGAAATCAAGGCCAGACCTTCAAAACTACGTGGTAAGCCCGCCCTGGCAATTTCATTGGTCCGTCCAGATTCTGGTTTTCTGTAGTTGTCCCCAATACGAGACCCTCCAGACCCAACTTCCCGAACACATTTTTTAGTGGGCGGGGAGAAGTTGGGCTGACAGCCAGCTATCTCACGTCCATAAAGAAAGAAAAAAGTTAGTATTTCACCTGCACACGGTGGGATACATTCAGAAACCGGGCCAAACAGTGGCTTGGCTTGCAGGGTGAGATACAGAAAATACCGGAAACTTACATTGTCTGGAAGTTGACAATGTTCTCGAAGATACTGGGTTTTACTCCACTTGCTACAGGCGTTTCATTGACATTTATGGCAAAGGCAAAATAAAGGCATTTTCTGTTGCTTGTGAGAAATATGAATACCTGACTGTATTTACAAATATGGGTAGCAGTCTTAACCTGGACCAGTCTAACTTTGTTATTTTCAAGTATTTTACTGTCAGATGCACAGAACAACACAAGGTCAGACTGGGCACTGAAATTCAACGTAAGCACCTGGCATAACATAACATATAAGTACACAGAACATCAATTACATCTATGCTAAGCTTAAATAAGTAAACCTCCTAAATATACAGATAAATATAAAAATACAATATACTAAACCCTAAATACACTTAATAACCTATTGCTAACCCTATAAACCTATTCTAAACTAAGTGAAGTACAATAGTGCAATATTACTGATTGTCAGTTTCAACTACTGGTTGCACTGTGTCTAAGTAGCTAGTAAGAAGTGAATCAATGACCATGTCAATGTCCATTCAGGAGCCTGATGGCAAAGTACAGTGAAATACATTAGTGCAATGTTACTAATAGTGCAACCAGTAGCTGAAGTGACAGTGTGTAAAGGGACTTGTATGAAGTGAATCAATGTCCACATCAATGTCCAATCAGAAGCTGGATGGCCCTTGGATAGAAACTGTTGTCCAGTCTGCGTATGCACGACCGAATGCTGCCGTAACGCCTGCCAGAAGGCAACTGGGTAAAGCGACTGAAGGATGGGTGGGAACAGTCTCTTAGAATCCTGCCAGCTTTCCTGAGGCATCATGTGTGGAAGGTGTCCTGTAGGGCTGAGAGCTTCCTGCCGATGATGAACTCAGCAGAACGGACCACACTACATAGGGCCTTGCGGTCCCTGTCTGTGCAGCTCCCATACCACACTGTAATACAACCGGTCAGAATGCTCTCTATAGTGTATCTGTGAAAGTTAGTGAGGATGACTGAGTCCATGCCGAACTTCTTCAGTCTCCTCAGGAAGAGGCGTTTACAGGCCGCTTTGACCACCTTGTAAACAGACCAGGTGAGATCATTGCTGATGTTCATCCCCGAGGAACTTGAAGCAGCTGACCTTCTCCACTTCGGATCCGTTTATGTGTAGGGGTGCATGCTCCAGTATGACAATAATGTTGAATGTAACTGGCACCAGCTTGCCCCCCCCCTCCCCTCCCAGTTGAAATGGTTTAGAATATCCACTGGGCAAACATGCATTTGAATTGGAGAAATAGTACTTTCTTTTTCTGATTAGAATCCTGATTGGATAAGCAAATTACCTTTGAGGGGCAGGCATTCCAATGCTAAATGTTAAAAAATAAGGTGTTGTGAACTCCACATACAGACACAAACACACCGACCCATTCTGTACATAACAATTCTCTTTCCTTTATGCACTTATTGGGGGTATTTGCTTTCCGCTACAGCCATCCACAATGACCTGGGTGTGGGTTTATATTGTCGGCAGCTCCACACATGAAAGGTTCCTGTTCTAACCTTACAACAGGCCTGGGCACCACTCCACCAACACTCAGGCAACATCCCCCACAACACTGTGTCGCAACAGTTTTATTTGTGTGTGTGGGAAACAAGGCTTCTCAGAAAATGCTTCAGTTGCAATGAAAGGACACTGCCATACATGAGACCAGAGAACCAATCTTTCAAAACAGCTTACTAAAAAACATTATTTTCCATGTATTCGTGTTGAGGTTGTATTAAATGAGAACTTTGTTAGAACATAAAAAATTTCCCTTACAATTCAAGTTCACACAGACACACAGATTCCTACTGGTGTCAAAGGTGTAGGCAGAAAGAGATAAAAGAGCATGAGAAACCCTTATGATCATCCGTTTATGATCTATTTGTTCTGCTGATGCCATTAGTTCAACTAAACACAAAAAGCACCAACAATGTTTGACTATCTGCCCCCTACTGGAATTTAAATTAGCTTTGCTATACCAATGATGCATGTTATTGTGTACCATAAACACAGTTGCAATCAGAAATATTCAACTCCCCAAAGACCTATTTATAAATGTGGGAATTTGGATAAGACTACAGTGTTTTGGGAGACAGTTCTATGGACTGATGAAACCATACTGGAACTGTTTTAACATATGGACCAGCGGTGCACACCCACTAATACGAGTACATCCCCCAAATGAAAACACTCCCCCCAAAAACAAGTCCCCCCAAATAGGATGACTTGCTCACCTCCCCCCGAATACAAAGACATGCTCCCCCAAATAGGAAATCAAATTACATTAACTAAAAACGGAAAGGGTAGGTACAACCCTTTCGTCGCTGATTGGATGCACAGTAACTAATAGGAAATAAGAAATTGATCGACAGAAGTACTTAATGCGATAATGACAGTTACATGCTGAACAGTTGTTTGGCTATTGAAGCATGTGGCAAGTATTTATGCAAAAGTATAAATTGCGTTTTTTAACGTAGAAATCTGCCTGCCTGCCGTTCCTTTCGCTCCTTACTCTTGGACTTGTCTGCACAACCTAATCTGAACTGCAATGTTTGGATCACAGCTGTCTCCAAAACTCAATAGTGACTGTATACTTAACCATGTGTTGACTCTGCAAGGTTACATAGCTACAATAAACCTGTAAATCAGTTCAACCTTTAAATGAAACATTAACACTACTAGGTTTTTCTCTTTCCGTATATCCTGTACTACACAATAAATGTATGATAATCACCTGCTTGCTGTATAAGAGAGATGCATTGCCTTTTCTCACATAATCCCATTAAACAACAGTTAAATATATAATTACTGCTTGAAGTGATGACTGTATAGAACAGTTGGCAACAGAAACCTGTATACTATGAGTGGTGGTTTCTCTGTGTAAGCCCTGTTTCACAATGACAAACGGAAGGGCAAACAGACAGAAAACAGTCATTACTGCTCAGTGTAAAAAAAGGAGATTAATGACACCAGGAGAGCCAAAGTGAGTGAGCTTGTTTGAGTGTGGGTGTGAGTGGCAGATTTAAATCCTTTCTTATTCAATGGTCTGAATTCGAGCAGAAAATATTTTTGCTTCTCATGCAACCTCTTAGTGACCTCTTGTGTTTCACGGGAGAAGTGGTTTACATGTCTAAAAGGACATAATGGTATGTAATACCAAGTGCCTTGTGGCTATGATACATCTTTAAAAACATTCCCCTGACATTTTTTCATAATCTTTTTCCAAGACAGTGTTTTAATAAGCATTGGAAACACAAATTCTGCCCATTAGTGGATATAATTGAGAGAAAAACTTTGGTCGATCAACACGTACCCAGGCTAACTCCAATAACTTCCTCAAAGTATTTAAAGGTTTCTTCCATGTTTCAAATCTCAGAAAATACACACAATCCTTTTTTTCAACGTGCCACTGCATTTAATGTCCAGTTTGAGTGCTTGGGATGACACTGTAGAGTTCCATAGATTTTACAGAACAGGGACCATGGCTCCCTTGCCCAATAGTGTTGTATCAATTTGTGTGTGTGGAATGACAGAGGAGCTTCTTACATTTTACAGGAAAGAGGAACTACAGCCGTATTGGCCAATAGTGTTACTAGCACTCAAATAATGTAGACAATTAAACATGCTTAAGACCTTTTTGACACCTTTGGGCCTGGGTGGCTGAAGGCACAATTGTTTTCATGACCACCAGGAGAAGCTTAAACCTAGACAACAGTAGACAAAATTATGAGTCTACAAATGCCAACTGGAATCAATGTGCCACCTAAATAAAAGTAAAAACCAAAATTGATCATTTTATCATGTTTAATAGTGTAGTTCACTGGGTGCTCACAAGAAATAACAAGAAAATCTATCAAGAAAGTACCCTTTGACATAACCGTTTCCTGGTCCATCCTGCCTCAGGTAATCATCTTCGTCCCAGCTTCTTAAAGGCTTTCAAGGATTTTGCCATCATAGGAGCAACTCCTCAAAATGGAAAGAATAAAACAAAGTTAGTAACTTCACTGTTCATGATTGAGATACAAGACGGATTTAGGAAGGCTGATTTTAAAAGTTTGCCTCCCCATCCTTCCTTGATATCCACATCATACTATCCCAAATTTGTATTATTGATATCTATGATATCTGTTATAGATTATATTGTTATTGCCTCTCAGAAAAGATGAAAGTGTTCTACTACTGCTACGACTACTCCTACATTCCCTAAAATACCTACTAATGACTAGCATTCCTGTGTTGAACTGTCATGCAGTTTAAAATGTCACTCCACCCCACTCAATCAGCATAGATAGTCAAATGGATTTTATATCCTTTCAACAAAAGGGCACCCCACATATTCTATGGTAAACTGAATATCCACAACAGCCTAACACTCCCTTCGTCAAGCACTGATAGTTTGAACGATTGGAAACCTTGAACAGTTGATGGCTAATTGTAAATCTGTAGTATATTAAGGACGCATACAAAATACTGTACTGACAGATTCTGGGCTATGACAGCTGCATTCACAACATGGCAGAGGAGTAAAGAGGAGAGCTCTTTGGGTAATCTAGCCTAGCATAAAATATCAGTGTTCTAGAATCAATCAATCAGACAGTGTGTTGCATTATCAACTAGAAAGTACCATTTCTATTTAAATTATTAAGATTGCATAGATTTAAAAAGTACTATAACATATGTTTGTGGATTCTTGTTTAAAGGGTAAGGCCAGGTAAATACTAGGTGTTGAAAATACTGGGTGTTGATATCGCAGAAAACTGTTAGCTGGGAGATACCACCCATTCCGAGACTCATCTCGCTGCAGTCTTGGAGACTAAGACAATTCTAGACATTGCATGCGCATTTTAGACAAAGCAGTCTAAGATGACATGAAGTTTAAAGATCCTGTAAAGCAAATTCCATGATTTGCTTTTCACTACATTATATACGTGTGAAATGAGTTCCTGAAAGCATGTGCAAAGCACAAAAACGTTGTCACACTGAAATGTGGAGTTAGACCGTTGAACAGTTTCTCTTCCGTTTTCAGCCCAGGTTTTGTATAGGCGGAGCCAAAACCCGACCGATCTACGTCACAGCGACCTACCTACGTCAGATCACAGACTGTTGCATTCTGTTACTCAACTGGTACGATGCAAAGACTAAGTAATTAATACATAAAACACTCAGAGACTGCAGGTAGGTCTGTTCTGTACGGTGGCCCTGAAGTGCAAAACACAACGGCGAATAGGAAAACACAACGGCAAATAGGAAAACACAACGGCAAATAGAAAAACAACGGCGAATAGGAAAACAACGGCAAATAGGAAAACACAACGGCAAATAGAAAAACAATGGCGAATAGGAAAACACAACGGCAAATAGAAAAACACAATGGCAAATAGGAAAACACAACAACATTAACTTCTGACGGAAAAGGTAGGGCCTCTAGCAGAAGACGGACCCTCCTGATTGGACAAACGGAGTGTCTGTCTTTTAACAGGAAGGAGAATGCCTATTTTGAAAACATAAATCCCTCGAAGATACTTTTGCTATTTTTAAGAATGATTTTGATGCAAGGCTTAGGCTACATACGACGTGATAGTTGATATGTTGTCAACCAATCACAACATCAGGATGAGTATAAGCACTTGAAGTCACGTTTGTCAAATTTGTTCTCGTTATTGGTGTTCGTTGTCATACAAAGTTAGTCTTCTCTTATTAGCGTAGTTAGTGATTAGATCTAGCAACAATGAATTGCAGATTAAGGGTTCCTATCATCCAGCTAGCTCTCAACGCTCGGCATAAATTTAAGGTCCACTCACTAAAAACAATGACCCTCTCCCGGACATATTGTATAATACATTTTTTTAGTGAATGCAATTGGTTGCCTTGTATATTCTGTTCTATTTACCAAACTCCTTTCTTGTCTTAAATTGAGCAGTTGCTGGTGTGATTACTATCTAGATTAGATTCAACTTGCATCAAGTAGGCTACTATAAATATAAATGTTCAAGTTCAAGTCTTATATTGTCAGGTGCACAGAACAACACAGGGTCCGACTGGGCACGGAAATTCTTAGGACAAGAAGCAAAGCAACCTGGCATAACATATAAGTACACAGAACATAACACGTTGTTAACGTGGTAAATTGTAAGTGGGCTGATGAATAAAAAAAACGTGTTTAACAAGTCCCATTTACTTCAACAGTCGAAAGCTCAATCATTAGGCTACAGTACGCAGCTAGCATAGCCATTTCTAGCTCTGCTTCACAATATAGCTGCCTATTGTTATAGGTTAATCATGTAATACATGAATGTTAATAAAGTATGAGACATATACATGATGCAACACACCAGTAACCAATTGATATAATGTGTTAGTATACCAAAATGTCAGTAAATCGAGATGGTGCTGCTGTCTGTCCCGTCGAAAACCATTCAAACAGGTGCTGTTAGTGTTTTTCACCGCTCCTTCCTGTTAAAAGACAGACAGTCCGTTTGTCCAATCAGAAGGGTCCGTCTTCTGCTAGAGGCCCTACCTTTTCCGACAGAAGTTGATGTTGTTGTGTTTTCCTATTTGCCGTTGTGTTTTGCACTCCAGGGCCACCGTAGTTCTGATATCTGCAATTGATTTAACTAGTGTTGCTGTTGTTGCTAAATTTAATACATTTGAGGGGGCGGAGATTCAGCTGCTTCAGGCGACATGTCCCCCAGTCTCACGCAGAGAAGACTTCTGATTTTCTCACAATTTCAAAGCCTAATTTAACATACTTGTCTGTGTTTTTTTTCCATTCGAATTTGGATGTGTAGTTAACAACACATTCTTCTGTGGTGTGATGAACTTAAAACTAATTTTCAATTGCACTTTACAGGATCTTTAAGCTATGGATTATAACAACAAACATCATTATCATGGACATGCCTACTTTGAGATCATGTTGGCTCTTACGTAGCTATCATGTTTCTTATAGCACGTGATTTAATATTATTGGGGACCGTCCATTTGTGTTGGGTAGATCAACTTGTTTGGGTGAATCCATAACAATCCAAATCTGAATATGATAATGTATACAAGCTTTTTTTTTCTCAGTAGGTAACAAGTAGCTTACAAAAAATAGTTGTTAATAATGTCACTGTAAATTAGTATTTCAACCTTAATTCAAATAAGATAAGTTGAGTGGGGAATTAGTTGAGTGGGGAATAGTTTATTTTCTCTGAATGATCGTTATCTGGTTTCCCCTCAAACAATCTAATTTTAAACGTCTTAAGTCATAAAAAATATGTTGTTTAAACGCAAACGCTAATTTCCATGTTTTGGCACATATGGCGTTCCATACGTGCGCAGCCTGTGACATAGATGAGTTGGGCGACTGTGCCTTCTGCTGAAAAGTTGAGAATATTTGAACTCATATGCAAGTCTAATAAGCGCCAGATAAACGCGAAGCGCTCAAGCGTTAGGCGCGCTGTACAATAGGAAACAATGGGTTTGCTAGCGCCCCGTTTCAAAAAACGTGTGTCATCGGTCCAGTTTACCTTTCACTCCACTTCACCACATCAGATTAAATAGCACCACTAAACTGTGTCAAGGCATTGGCTGTTTATCAATCCAAAGAACGCTAAGAACGTACTTGCGTTCTTGAGAAGAACGAGAACGGTCTTGGAAAATTGTGAGGACGTAGAATGATTTGAGATGCGGGTTAGTGATGTGTCGTTCGTGAACGATTCGCTAATTTTGAACGAATCATTTGTATGACTCGGGAGTAAGAAGTAGTCTAGTGATTCGTTCATTTTCTCGTGGCCGAGGGGAAAAAAATTTAAGTATAAAAACCTGTAATTATCACTTGTGAACAATTCTCATTCACGTCTTACTATATTAAAGCTAGCAGTCATGCGAATGAGGTAAACAAATCCTTTCCGTTTCCTCTTCTGAGCCTACGCAGGTCATATGAAAAATGATACAAAGACTCGTACCCAAAGACCAAGTCGGGAAATTAACGAATCATTTCTGTTTTCTCTAGCTACCGTTACTGAGCCTTTTCATGTGACCTGCCTATACATGAAAAATTATCCAAAGACTCGTACACGAACACACGGTCGGCAGATGAATGAATCATTGATCCGAAGACTCTGTTGGCAGAAGAACGAAACATTGATCCAAAGACGCGGTCGGGAGGTGAATGAGTTGTTCCTTCTTTTGGTACCAGTCTTTGGATAATTTTTCACGTAACCTGCATAGGCTCAGTACTGGCAGCCAGAGGAAACAGAAATTATTTGTTCATTTTCCGACTGGGTTTTCGGGTACAAGTCTTTGGATAATTTTTCACGTGACCTGCATAGGCTCAGAAGAGGAAACAAAGGATTTGTTTACCTCATTCACTTTCGCGTGACTAGGTTTAGTAAGATGTGAATGGTATTCGTTCACAAGTAGGCCTAATAATTACAGGTTTTGTTATTTTAACTTTTTTGTACTTTACTTACAGTTCAAAGCAGTGTAATTGTTTGCCGTGATAATTAAATGCTAGTGTGACCATTTCAAATCCTGGTGCGGACATACCCATTAGGCAAAGTAGGCAAACGCCTGGGTCCCCAGCTGCCAGGGGTGCCCTTGAAAGACTACATACAATTACTAAATGATCAATAATAACTAAAATAATAATACAAATCGATTACAAGTCATAACCTTCCCCAAAAGTATCAACAAAGATACCAACAGAGCGTTTATTCTATCTGTGTCAAGGCAGGCTTCCCCTCCCACACGATACTACTGTGGACTATTCCATCGATTGCAGCTACTGCGCAGCAAAGCACAGCATCAGTTGGTTAATATGAGACAGTTGAAGAGTGAAGTGAATGCAAACATTTTTTTATTTTTTATGAAACGCAACTCCCCGAGCGGAGCACAAAAGAGAAAGACAAAAGAGGAGAATAAACAAGTAGTTGCCAAACTGAAACTACAGAAGGAAATGTCATTTTTCTCCACTGGTATCCAATGATGCCACGTTGCCTAAGGAAAGCCAGCAGGATTCTAAGAGACTGTTCCCACCCATCCTTCAGTCTCTTTACCCCGTTGCCTTCTGGCAGGCGTTACCGCAGCATCCGGTCGCGCACACGTATACAGTGCCCTCCAAAAGTATTGGAACAGTGAGGCGAATTCCTTTATTTTTGCTGTAGACTGAAAACATTTGGGCTTGACATCAAATAATGAACGTGAGACCAGAGATCAACGTTTCAGCTTTTATTTCCAGGTATTTACATCAGGATCTGATGCACAACTAAGAAAATATCACATTTTGTTTGAATCCACCCATTTGTCATGTGATCAAAAGTATTGGAACAGATATACTTAAAACATATTTAAGTGAATAAGACTTAATATTTAGTTGCAAATCCTTTGCTTTCAATAACTGCAGCAAGTCTGTGACCCATTGACGTCACCAAACTTTTGCATTCTTCCTTTTTGATGCTTTCCCAGGCTTTCACTGCAGCCTCTTTCAGTTGTTGTTTGTTTTGTGGGGTTCCTCCCTTCAGTCTCCTCTTAAGCAGGTAAAATGCATGCTCTATAGGGTTTAAGTCTGGAGATTGACTTGGCCAGTCTAATACCTTCCATTTCTTGCCCCTGATGAACTCCTTTGTTGTTTTGGCAGTGTGTTTTGGGTCGTTATCTTGCTGCATGATGAAGGCTCTGCCAATCAGTTTGGTTGCATCTTTCCTTAAATTGGCAGACAAAATGTTTCTGTAGACTTCCGAGTTCATTTTGCTGCTGCCATCATGTGTTACATCCTCAATGAAGATTAATGAGCCCGTCCCAGAAGAAGCCATGCAAGCCCAAGCCATGACATTACCTCCACCGTGTTTCACAGATGAGCTTGTGTGTTTGGGATCATGAGCAGTTCCTTTCTTTCTCCAAACTTTAGCCTTTCCATCACTTTGGTAAAAGTTAATCTTTGTCTCATCAGTCCATAAAACTTTGTCCCAGAATTTTTGAGGTTCATCTCTGTACTTTTTGGCAAATTCCAGCCTGGCCTTCCTATTCTTCTTGCTAATGAGTGGTTTGCATCTTCTGGTGTAGCCCTTGTACTTTTGTTCATGAAGTCTTCTGCGAACAGTAGATAGTGATACCTTCACTCCTGCCATCTGGAGGTTGTTGCTGATCTCACTAACAGTTGTTTTAGGGTCTTTCTTTACAGCTCTCACAATGTTTCTGTCATCAACTGCTGATGTTTTCCTTGGTCTACCTGTTCGACGTCTGTTACTTAGTACACCAGTAGTTTTCTTCTTCAGGACATTCCAAATGGTTGTACTGGCTATGGCCAATGTTTCTGCAATGGCTCTGATTGATTTTCCATCTTCTCTAAGACTCACAATTGCTTGTTTTTCACCCAAAGACAGCGCTCTGGTTTTCATGTTGTTTTCACCTCTGAATACAGTCTGCATAGACAAAACCTATCTTACCCAATCTGAACCTGAGTGTAGACATTCAGTGGTATTTATTGATTGAATAATGTATGTAATAGGACACACCTGGGCAACAAAACACACCTGTCAGTCACATGTTCCAATACTTTTGCTCACGTGACAAATGGGTGGGTTCGAACAAAAAGGTGATATTTTCTAATTTTTGCATCAGATCCTGATGTAAATACCTGGAAATAAAAGCTGAAACGTTGATCTCTGGTTTCACATTCATCGTTTGATGTCAAGCCCAAATGTTTTCAGTCTACAGCAAAAATAAAGGAATTGGCCTCACTGTTCCAATACTTTTGGAGGGCACTGTATATGGACATATGGACATATGGAGATATGGACATTTTACTGCACACCAGTCACTTATACACTGTCACTTCAGCTACTGGTTGCTCTTTCAGTAACATTGCACTACTGTGCCTCACTGTACCTCGCCACCAGGCTCCTGTTTGGTCATTGACATTGTCACTGATCTGCAAATTTGCACTATTGCACTGTACAATTGCATTAGGTTAGAATAGGTTATAGGGTTGAAACAGGTTTTTTGTGCATTAGGGTTAGTATAGCGTACTATTTATTGTTATCTGTAATTTAAGAAGTTTTAGTGTTAGATAAGTTCACTTATCTAAGCTCAGCATAAATGTAAATTTGTTCTGTGTACTTATATGTTATGTTATGCCAGGTGCTTCTGTTGTCTTGTCTTAAGAATTTCAGTGCCCAGTCTAACCTTGTGTTGTTCTGTGCATCTGACAAATAAAAAAGACTTGAACATGATGCGGCAGCTATAGCACAAGTGCTGCTCAGTGAAGTTTGGCTAGCAACAGACTGGCTAACTTGCGTGTAGCATAATTTACCAGGGTCACTGTGTGTAGGATTCTTACTAAAAGAATGTGTACGCCCAAAAGCCTAAAATGGCGTACGCACACAAAAATTCTGATTTATAAAACCGTGCGTACGCACACCTGTACGCAATGTTCCCATTATAAATCACAGATTACCCACAAGTGTGCGTACGTGAAACAGCATGTTACCCCTCCCTGAACACGCCCATTTTTAACCATAAATGGTCAATGCAAAGCACCTCATGAATGCTAATCTAGTATCTCATGACCCTGGCATGCGACTGTTCTTCACGGTGAATCATGGCGACCAAAAAAACAAAAAAGTGAAAGTTCTCAGACACTGTTAGCCTATTGGTGGAGGCCTGAAAACCACATTATTTGGTGGCCGGTGGATCACCAATAAAAAAAAAAACTGTGCGAGTGGCGTCAACTGTGCCATTGACATATGAGGATATTTGCACAGTATTAAAGAAATATATTTAGTTATACACTGTTCTGCAGTTATCTAAAGGTAGGATATGTGATGTTATCCTGTATTCCATGCAGTCGGGGAATCTACCCCTCCTGCACTTCCGTAGTGGACGATCTGATGGTGAGGAAGCGCTGAATTTTGATACAAAATTTGAGTTGGATTGTACAAGGTTTTTATGGAACAATTATCACTCAGTACAAGCGGAAATAACACTGCTGGATGTAATCTTCATGATAATCATGAAATTGAATGAAAAAAATGTGTATGAGGAAAACAAAATATATAAATATAACAAGTAATGTTCTTCCCACATTCAATTTCTGCAGTCTGACTACAGTACGGTCATCTGCGTCGCCAATTCCAACTGTTTCCAAAATGTGCGTTGGCCTACGGGAGGGTCAGAGTTTGAGTAGAGGACCACACGTTCTCCCGTCAAGTTTGTTTCTTATAAATCACAACCTTTGCGTAGAAAGTGGCGTACGCACATTTTCAGCCCCGTTTAGTGCGTACGCAAGCTTTATAAATGAGACCCCAGGGCTCTAGACTGAGACCAAATTTGGCATTGTTACTGACAATGATCGCTTCCAGCAAACCTTTTTTGAATTAGCAAGTTCCCCCTAAATAAATATCAAGCTTATTTATGTTTTGGGGGGCATATTTTCAGTTAAGAGATGGTACTGTTTGAATTGCAATTCCATCTGAAATACTGCCGTTGACAATGTTGTTACAATATAGCTTGTTTCAAAGGGGGTTCTTAATGAATTAATGCAATACGGGTTAGCTACATGCTTGAAAATATCACTAGAAGGGAAAAACAAGGTGACAGTCATAGAGGTTAGGACCGTTTAACTGAAGACTGAGGCTGCTATGGTCTATCAATATTCCCTCTTGCAGGGGAAATGAAAAGACAACCGTTTAATTCTACACTTCACTTTTTGTATTTTGAATTAATTTTAATTGTAAATGAGCAGCAACAAATGTAGGCTATGCTTTTAAATATATGCAATCTTCATAAATAGTAAGTACGCAGTTTTATATAAAATATACAGAAATATCAGTTGTAAAAATTAAAGTTAATAAACGGACCCATCTGCAACCAACGTTTGTAAGCAATCCCTACTATTTAAATTTTTTTGTATGTGTAACGGGTATGCAACGGGCGTGGTCTTGCAAGCTACGTCAGAGGTATCTGGCCAATGTTCGCTCCCATCGGGGAGTCGAACCTGCCACCTCTCGACTTCGAAGCGCAACCACTACCAACTACGCCAAAGAAAAGCTAGCTAATCATTAATGCGGGTGGCCCTTTACATACCTGAAGAGTGAGTTTCATCGATTCACACCGATTACATATGCATTGAAAAGAGTGAGAATAGGAGTTAAGGGGGCCCCATGCCTGTCTTCGCCTGGGGCCCCCAAATCACTAAATCCGCCACTGTTCAAATCATATAAACTGACATGATGCCTTATTTTTATACAGGATTAAAAAACAAAAACTATCGGCTGGTGTACATGCACTAACATATACATGAGAATATGATAAATGTTTGCAGTGGACGTATTTAGGCCAGGGAATTGGCTATAAAATGTCGCACATTTTATCTATTCTAAATGTGCCTTGATTTCTTTTTGTCCCATTATTTTTTTTTTTTTTCTTATCAATATGGAAAAGTGGATCGGATTGCTTAGTCTTAGTGAAAACGTTTTTTTTTTAAAGGGGCGATTGAGTGCAAACCGATTTGACCTTGTCATAGTTGAATAACGACAGTTCGGTGGGTAAAATGAACATACAATGAACCTCAAAGTCCATTGATACTGCTTTCCTTTGCAAATCTCAAAATGAAATAATTTGGCTGTAAAACGCTATCTTTTCAACAAAGCCACCGGACTGACGTCAGTCCAGGGACCGCCTTTTTTGGCTCTGGTCTGTATCTTTATCACGCCCCAAAATGTACATCCAGACCAGCCCGATTTAGCATCTATCTCCAAAACTAGTTTAGCTGCGCGCTTCTCTGTGTAGACTACTTCTAAGGAATTACAAAGACGAACGTTTTGAATTATAACAAGGATATTGAAAATGGACCACGGTCGTAAATGCTGTGTTCCAGGCTGTACAGGGAAGGCCAACACTCATAGTCTTCCCAAGGAGCCAAACATTCGACAGGCATGGCTGCTGTTTGTCTATGAGAAGATCCCGGCAAAGTTCAACACTCAATTACTCATTTGCTCTGAACATTTCATCCAAGACAGTTTTGACAACCTTGGACAATTTCAAGCAGGATTTGCTAAGAAGCTGAACCTGAAAAGAGGTGCTGTTCCGACCAAATTCTCATTGCAACCACAAGCTGTAGGTACAGTATGATTTTGTCGCTATACGGTTGTTAGCAATGCTAACGTCTCCTGTATCTAGCATAGGTAGAATGCTAAATACTTTCTAAACACATCAAATGACTCTAGCTAAACTAGCTGTAGTCGGCATTAGAAGGGAAGCTTCCGAAAAAAATAGCCAGCAAACGAATAGCAGTCTGGCCTATTGCTAACGCCTGTCTAGATTATCTATTTGAAATAACTGGAGAAAGGCAGGTGCTAGATACAGGATACTTTAGCATTGCTAATAACTGTTACCGACAAAATCATACAACAGTTTGCAGTTGTGATGAACGTAAGGTCGGAACGCACCTCTTTTCAGCAACAGCTAAATAGCAAATCCTGCTTTACATTGTCCCAGGTTTTCAAAACCGTCCTTGGTGAAATGGTTCACGAAAATGTGTCGAGGGTCAAACTGCACAGGGATTTTCTACGCTATACTATAGACAAACATCAGCCATGCCCGTCTAGTGTAATGGAAATGTTGGTCATATGCATAGATGTATGTGTATGAAATCTATAATCTTCTATGTTCATTGGTAAGAGACAGGAAGGGAAGATAATTAAGTTGAGTTCAAAGGAATGTGAGGTGCTGATGGCTCTGTGGGCAGCTTGCCCTGGGGGATGGGTGAAGCATCTTATATGGCCTTCTGTCCTCTGGTTACTGTAAGGGGTCAATGAGATAGTTGCTCTGAACTTTGGCTAGAAGGACTGTGTCCTGTTTCATTGTTTGTGTTGATTAAAAGTATTGTTTGAAGATGGTCACAAAAAGGACAGTTGACCATTTGACTGGTCAACCCCTGTGGCTTTATTATCTACTGCTCTGGAGAGAGCTGTGACATCAAAGAACTTTGGGACACACCGGAGATGTATTGTTTCAAACTGTCACTAAGTTGAGTTAGCCAATCACAGAGTTTGCTACATTGATTGATTGACCTTATAGAATGCCATTTGATCTTAAGTTTATATAAGGCAGTGCATGTGTGATGGTTGGCATCACTCCTGCGAACGACCTGTGTGGATGGCACCTCCTTCGCTGAGACTGATCAACAAAGCTTTGTTTATGTAATTGTATAGTCTAAATAAATTGTATTAAAACCATATCCCTTGACTATACAGATCTACATAGTGCCACTCGAATTCTTCCTTAGCACTAGTCAATGTTAGCTAGACTCCAGCTCATCTGCTTTTTATTAACGCTGATTTGCAAGGAATGCAAGAACAGGTAAGTAGCGAAAACACCTAGACTGTAGGCATGTAAACTAGTTTAGCTTGCTAACGCAAGAGCACAGGTAGAATGTGTGATGATTTAGCCTAGTTTATTGGCAATGGGGCTAACGTTATTTCATGTTCCTGACTGTGTTTCATTCAAATAAATAACCTGTATTATGTTAATCTACAATTCACGATGCATGTTTGTCCAGATCTTTGTCAGGTAATTTTTCTGCTAGATATCTAGAGCTAGCTAACTGAAGCTGAGTTGAATCACGATATAGTTTGGTTGCTAAGCTGTAGCCTGAAGGCCGCATCTGAATTAAAATGTAACGAGAAATGGGCAGTGTAGTTGCTGAAAATGTGCTTATTTTATTGATGAAACAGTTCATTTGTAAATTTGCTCCGACTTTTCGATAACCTAGCTAGCATCGCAGTGCAGAGCCATCTACTGTTCTGGTGGTGATTTGCTTTCAACACGCAGAGCAGCCGTCGGAGTAGTATAAATTCAACCAATCCGTCCGACTCCGAGTGTGCTCCTGTCCTTTAACGGAGACGCAGAAGTATAAATCGGCCTTAATAGTGCGTGTCCACTGCAGCAACGCGATGCGAGCGACAACATGTTTTCCATTAATTTTCTATGGAGCCAGGCGAATCGCTTGCGTGGTGCATTGTGGGTAGCGACGCGACCGAGTTGAGATTTTCTCAACTTTATCCAAATGAGGAGCGATTCTCGCTAGCGATGGCCAATCGGAGTGTTTTCTTGTTTCTCGTAACGTAGCAACCATGGTAAACATTTCTAGCTTTCAAGGTGGAGGAGAAACTAATCATTTTTGTGGCTGCTTACCCAGTCCTGTACGATACATAGCTGTATTCGTACAGAGATGTTAATGCAAAAACAAAAAAAATGATAAAAGCGTCTGCTAAATGCATAAATGCAGTCGGAACATCGATTAAAATACAACTTGTATACAAAATACAAAACTGTTGAATAGACGTACACATTGACATGTGTAAAAAAAGTTATATATTCCTCAGTCTCTGCTAATCTGTCAATACAATAAGGGAGTTCCAGCCGGGCTAGCTAGCTAGTTACCACAGAACGAAGTTACGTAATGTAACTAAACTGAATTTGAAAGTACAAGCACCAACAACTTCGGCAACCTTGTGCCATGCATCGTTTTTTTTTGTATTAACATCTCTGTACGAATACAGCTGTATCGTAGTACATGTATCGTAGAGGACTGGGTAAGCAGCCACACAAACGATTAGTTTCTCCTCCACCTTGAAACGTAGAAAGCTAGAAATGTTTACCATGGTTGCTACGTTACGAGAAACAAGAAAATACTCCGATTGGCCATCGCTAGCGAAAATCGCTCCTCATTTGCATAAAGTTGAGAACATTTCAACTTGTCGCTTCCATAGAGTTATATCAGAGCCTGTTTAAGGAGAGCGTTGCCACTCCCTATAGACCAATTATTTGCACGCGCAATGTGGTTGCAGAAAACCGGGAAAGGATAGCATTTTAAATGGCAAAAGGACCACACGGATAATACAAATAGTTAGATTTAAAAAGACCAAAAAGGGCAAGGAGGACAGCCTTTAAGAGAGAAAGCGATTACCCATTGATCTGTCGCATCAGAATTTTGATTTGGGTCACGAAAGTTTTGAAATTTGAATGAGAATGTCGCCCGGCACAGACCGCACAGTCGAGCGGCAACCATGTCTTCACGTCATTTCACAAAGTTCATAATTTTACAGTTTTACAGTCAATTCTACATCTAAAAAGTCGAGCAGGGCAGCTTTCAAGAGATATGGAAATTCTGGCTTTTAGCCAGCTGGTCCGATGATTTTTCTGATTCGTTTAAACTGGCAATCTGAGTGAGACTGCGTCCCCATTAAACTGTTTTGACGTCAGCCTCAGTCTGAATCGCTCACTGGCAGTGTGCACAATGTTGTATTTCAGTCCATTCTACACCAGAAACGTCAGGGAGGACTGCCTAATGTAGATACGAGCCTGATGAAGATAGCCAGCATCTCAGATTTCTTTAACCGAGCTTGTTTCATTCGTCATTTGCCTGAGAAAGCGACCTCCGTTAGCCAGGCTAGTTTTGCCCGATCACTTGGTCAGGCTATTTAAGGGTATCGGGCTCAAGTGACTTTTGTGCATAGACAAGTGAAACGTAAATTTATTTTTCCAAAGGCCAAGAGCCTCAAAAAGTTCATATCAAGCCCTGCAATGCAGTGGCCAGAGATATATGATGACCTGATCGACACCAAGTGTAATTGACCGGGTAGAAGTTCGTCTTTTGCAACCGACATGCACAGTTGAGCCTGCTTGACAGTTGTGTGAGGTAGGGTGATAATTGGTCTATTAAGCCCCATTGTACCGAATTTTGTTGCAGTTCCACCAGAGTTCCACTGGGAGTGATCGCGGTCGAGTGCAAAATGAATGGGAGTCTATGGAGATAAACGGCTAAATTTGTCTCTTTCACCCGATTGTCGTTGAGAAAATCTCAAATTTGATTGTAGTTTTTGCATGTTCAACATGGATTTTAGGTCTAAAGTTGAATGAACGAGTACTTATGTCCTTTCGATTTCTTACAGGGTGAGTCGTTGTTGCCCATAACACGCTAGCATTCTGCTAATGAATGCTGATTGGTTAGTGAAGGACTGACTACAACTAAAAATCCCGCTTGATGGCATCCAAAGTGGAATCATAATGTCAGAGCATTAACAACATTAGCAACAACATTAGCAGGCTAAAACTCTTTCTTGCATGTGTATTGACAGGGGGAGCCTAACCTGTCAGCTGTGTTGTCGATGCCTCGAGAGAAAAGTGGAAGTAACCAGAGCTTGCCGTCAAGCAGTAGCTCTGGCCGTACAATATCTATGATGTCAATGACATTTTAAAAGGCTTTTAAGAACAGAAAGGCGACTTAAAAAAAATCTAACACCCAGCGGTGTTCATTTGTTTGGCCTCCCCTTTCGAATTCAGAATTCAAATTACTAGACAAAAAATCATATCCTGAGAAAAGTGGATTTTGAGGGGGAATAGCTCCATAGACCTCTTTTTTGCATTTTGCACTCGACCGTTAGCACCCTTCATATGGAACTAGGGTAAAACTGCAACCAGTTCAGAACCCGGATGTTGCCAATGTTGTTAGACATTTGTACAAAATACCAGCTGGTATTGATAGACCACACTTATAAGTTATGGACCCAAGCAAAAATATATCTGTCTAAAACATTCTCTTTTAAAATGTTGTTTTTCTGGAAAATTGTACTTTCGCCCCCACTCTCCCCTACAAGTCCGATCAAGAATCGGGTCGTCACGGATCCAAGTAGAGGGAGCTAACTGGTAGGGATCTGCACCGCCTAATTTCTCAAAATATCGACCCTTTTCTTGTGGTCCATCCTTCCCTATATGCCTTTGGATCTTGGACACGTTTTGATGACCATTTCGGTCTTTAGACATGGCTACAGTTATACCAAAGAGTTTAGAATATAGAGGGTTTTCACCGACGTCACGTTCTGGGCGGTAACCCTGGTATTCCTGTCCCTGGTTTTTTATAACTTTTGGAAGTCGCTAATATTCCAAATGTTTTTCTCGATCTGTCCTATTGGTACAACCTGAAACACGGCAATAATTAACCATTTTCCTTGACGACGTTCGGTATATACTTCAGTGTCTGTGCTTTGTTGTGATGCGGAGTGCCTCCAATATGGCGACTTCCGGTCTGATGACACGTCGTGAAAATCCTCTATACATTCTTTGGTTGTACTCCGTTCAGTTGTTTACACCGAGTGCCTCCAATATGGCCGCGCATCCGGGTTACCGCCCAGAACGTGACGTCGGTGAAAACCCTCTATTAGTACTGTAGTATTATACGTGCAGGGCCTATACGTTGTTCTTTTTGCTTCGTGTTTATAGTTTGACCGCTGTACTGTGTCGGATAAATAAACTGTAAACTTGAATATCTGGCTCCGTCGTTGTTCTAGCTTTGCAAAGCAAGCTAAATTAAGCCTATAGCCTACCTATGTTACTATTATAATGATGATGAGTGTTGTTTACTATAACTAGCTTATTGTTAATGCCATCGTTGTAGTGTTGACAAAGTTACAACAATATTTACATTTACATTTATTCATTTAGCAGACGCTTTTATCCAAAGCGACTTCCAAGAGAGAGCTTACAAAAGCGCAATATAACGACCATATTGTGGCTATCAGACATGATTTATTCATATTCGTCTTTGCTCCAGAATAACATGTCAACAACCAATAATGACGCCGTAACATGCCACGATATTACAACTAAATATAGCTGAAATCAGGAATGAGGTGTCCAAGCCGGTTAAGCAGGTAAAATGAACGAAAAACATTTTAGAACAGGGTTCTGAGTAAATGCAGCTTTGAATCTATCAAAGATTTGCTGAGATACGACCCAACTTCCTGTTTGCCGGCTTTGCCACATATTTTGATTGGCTGTCCCGATCAAACAGTTTCGAAAAATTAAAGTAATTTTTATAGTTTGTGTGAGGATTAGGGATGAGATAAGATTTTAAGAGATATGAGATATGATTTTAAGAGAGATGAGATATTATTCTCTTATCGATTCTTTGTGGGCAAGGGGGGGGGGGGGGAGAGCACAAACGGGTTTATTGTTGGAATACTGTTTCAGCATTCAAAGTACTGTTATTTGAATCTTTATTCAACTTCTATTTCTTCCGTGACACCCTTCAGCACCTTAAAATTTTCAGCTATTAAAACTTGGAAACTATCAAAGAATTCAGCAGTTTCAGGCTATGACTGCTGTGACTTTTCAGCTTTTTACCTCTTACGTTTGAATTAATATAAATCAATATTCATCATAATTTTTACATGGTTTTCCAATGGAGTTATTTTTCAAATCTTAAACTTTTTAAACTTTCAAATCCTTCTTCTTCCTCAATATTTTAGCTACAGCCACCATTTAAACTTAAAAATTTTGACAAAACTCTAAACATTTTCTTTTTTTATTCAGCTTTTTGATATCTGTTCAACTTGGTTCACTATCACTGATTATGTTCCATGAGTTTTTCAAATAGTTTCTGAGATTTACATGGGTGTGTTTGTGGAGAGCCTAGAGTGCTGACTGAAACGCTTAGAGCTTCGAAATCTGTTTCAAAAGTATAAAAAATTTGCCAGCATTGCAACAATTTTCACTCTTCATGCTTCATTTTTGGATCAATAGATAACAAATTTTGTGTTGGCCGTAGACAGTTGTCTGTGGAATCCAACAGACTTACACATTTTTTCAGAGCCCCAAGAAAGCGAGACAAAGTGTAACTCTTGCCCCATAGAGACCAATGCAAATCTGGTGACAAATTCGTCAGAGATAGCAGAAGGAACACGTTTTTGAAACTGCCGGTAGAGTAGTATTTCTGTTTCTATAATTTCAGCTACTAAAACTAATATTGTACTTCTTCTACAGTTTAACAATTCAGCTTTCTGCTTCTCCCGCATTGTATTTCAGCTCTTAGCATTTTTAGATGATGGAGTTTAGCTTCCACAATGCCTCTTGTGTGACTCACACATTTTTTAAGTTCATTTCAGCTTGCGGGTATTTTCTCATTTCTGTATTTTCAGCAATTTTTTAAAATTAATTTCAGCTTTCAGCATTACAACGCATTTTCTGCAGGAAATGCACTTTCTAGTTTACATTAATTTTCTTTTATATAATTTTCTATATTGCTGCACACCATATGCAGTATGTATACATAGACATTTACATTTTTCCGTTGCTCTTCTTCTACAGTTATATTAGCTACGGTAGCTTAGTTATAGAATCTTAAATTTTCAGCCAAGGTCAAATCATATAATATGACAGTGTCAAACATCGGCCATTCTGTTAAACAATTTACATGCTAAGTTTAATGATGGAATAAAAATCGATATGCTCAGTTTAATAAAGGGTTGACACGTCAACGCGAACGTTTGCTGATAACACACGCCCCCCGATAATTAACGTGAAGTGATCAAGAATGGAAGCGAATGCCGGAGCTAAAATGTATGCTTCAAACAACGGGACAGATGCTAACTTGATCGACTATACACAATAAAGGCAAATTGCTTCACACAGTGACAAGTGGTTGTGATCATTTTTGAGGAGTTTAGCTCTACCTTTGATAGTTAGAGATGAAGTGCAAACGTTAGCTGCGCTGCTCCATGCATCGAACACATGACATTCCAGTAACTTCACTCCATGCTGTGTGTTCAAATACTTCTTCATATTTGTTGTATTTCCTCCCTTCAACAAAATATACTTTTTACACAAGTGGCGTTGTTGTCATTTTGTCGTGTGAAATACAACCAAACTTTAGAACGCTTCTGCCTAGTTGCCATGTTTGCTGCAGTCTGAATAAACTATAAAAGTTTGCGCATGCGAAACGCCACAGAGAACCTCTAGCAGAATCGTTGAATCATTTGGCTGACGATTCCAAGGAATTGGAATTGGTTCACTGGGAACCGGTCCCTTGCCAAGACACCAATTTATCCTAGTGAGCTATTCTCAGTGCTGGATATTACTGTATTCAGTTACTGTGTAAAAATATAAGCCGTTTTTCAACTGGCAAGCGGTTGTCAGATTTAGCCCAAGTTTAAACAGCTGTAATTCAGTCCTATTTTGACATGTCAAGGTGATTGTGGTCTAGGGTATAAAACTTTTTACAAAACGTAAAATGGCGGCCGCATCAATTCATCTGGTATCACAAGTTAAGACGTGTCAGACACGGGATCGCCCCCTAGTGGTTAGATGACACAACCTTTGGTGGTCCTCTTTGGAACAGGGTCCCGAACACCTGTACCAAGTTTGATGTCAATTCAGCAATTATTTCCTGAAATATTATCTCACTTCCTGTTTTGGCGGCTTCATCGCCGACTTTGATCAGCTTTACCGGAAAAACAGTTTTGAAAATCAAAAACCATGTGAAAACAAATGTTTGCTTATTGCAGCGCCACCTAGAGGTGAAATGGCATTACCTATTGGACCTCTTTAGAACAGGGTCCCTCGTCCTTATACCAAGTTTGGTGTCAATGCAGGAAAGAGGTGCTGATATGACCTCACTTCTTTTATGGTGGTTTCTTTGACGACTTTGATTGGCTGTTCCAGTCAAAAGGTTTAGAAAATCATAAAAACATTTGATGTCTTTGGTAAGGCTTGGTCTGAAGATGATCTGTGCCAAATTTGGTGAAGATTGGACAAACTTTATAGGAGAGTCAGCGAAAAAACGTTATATTCAAAATGGCGGCCACATCAATTCGGCCACATCATTTTGATTGGCTGTAACTAACAAACTATTTCGAAAATCAAAAATCCAAACGATAACTTTTGTTAGGCTTGGTCTGAGGATCATCTGTGGCAATTTTGAAGAAGATTCAACAAAAATTGTAGGAGGAGATACGAAAAAAACGCTTCTCCTTAACATTCAAAATGGCAGAGAATCTATATAACTGGGTATGACATCATAGCGTCATGCGTTGGACTCGTCTTGAACCAGGGAATACAACGATACCTCATTTTCGAAAATGAGACGTGGTTCAAAAGTAAAGTGTGTAAACACACCTTCAACTTTGACCCATTGGTGGCGCTAGAGGGTTCGAAATGGAGACATGAAACTTGGTGAAATTGATGACGGGACTGGCCCTATAGAGTGTGCCAAATTTCACAACTTCTGACAATACTGTTCTAGGGGCTGCCACAGACTCCCATGGCAGAAGAAGATGTATAATAATAACTAGAGAGGGTACAATTTCTTGGGAAATTGTAGGGTGTGCTTGCTTGCGTCGGTTGCAGGTGGGTCCATTTTCCCTTCTAGTGATATTTTTAAGCATTTAGCCTACTCATATTGCATAATTCATTAAGAACACCCTTTGAAACAAGGAACCCCCTTTGAAACAAGCTACTGTAACAACGTTGTCACTGGCAGTATTTCGGATGGAATTGCGATTCAAATAGTACCATATGCTAACTGAAAATAAGCCCCCCAAAACGTAAATAAGTTTGATATTAATTTAGGGGGACATGGCTAATTTAAAAGCAGTTTGCTAGAGGCAAGCTAGCTGCCGTTGCTATCCACACTTCACTGATTGTTTGAAAGCGCCGGAAATGAGAACGTTTCTTTTGTAAGGGATAATGTATAGAACGCCAGTCATTATCGGGAAAATAAACCCCGACAGGGCGAACAGCACCGCGACGCGAAACTAAGGTGTTTTGTTTCGCCCTGAAGGGGCTTATGTTCCCAATAATGACCGGCGTTCTATACATTATCCCGCTTATTATACGGCTACTTGCCAACAAAAGTAACTTAACACAGTGTGTATTTGTATTTATTAATTAATACAAATTAATTTATTATAAATACAATTAATTTGTATAAATGTATTTGTTACCATTCGTATTGTTGATCAGCAGAGAAATAGTTCGCCAAAAACGTTGAACTTCATAGACTTTGAACATTCTTTAGGCTTCAAATCAGCTGACGTCGCTAAGCAACAGAGTACGCTGGGGTTGAAAAGTTAGATTAGATGCAATTTCCCGCATTCTGGTGCATTTACTACAATTATTTACCATAGTTGTTATACATATACTGAGGGGCTGGACATTAAAATATTTTGAAAACTAAAATTCCCAATAAACAATGGGACATCTTCAACTACCTGTCACCTTTCAGCACTCACCTCAGCAACAGAGCTGTCTCCACTGCCCTGCATGCTGTCCCTGCCTCTGACTCACTCTCTACCACCTATATCAGGAGACATGGAGATGCATTGAGCATTCTTTCATAATTGATAATAATAAGCTTAATGTAGATTTTTCATATGAAGACTTCTGAGATGTAAATCATGTTATCAGCATATGAAATTCACAATTGGTATAGGTTTAGTAACCTAATAATTATGTAGGCTACATAAAAAAATAGCATTTCCCTAAAGCATGACTGGATAGTTCAGAAATTATCAAATTTGTGTTCAAATCTGTAGTCTTTTCCACAGATCACATCCTTAGGATGTTAGCTTTCAGGAAAAAACATAGCCTCCTCCATTTACCAATACCGAATTTATTATGCATGGGCAGCATACTAATATGGAGAGATGGACGTGTCTCATCTCATTAGATAACATCCTGAGGGTATAAGCTTTCAGAGGATATATGGTTTTAATGGTTGAATCAGTTTTGCCTTCATGTTACAGACTAACATGTAGCAATACAATTCTGCGAATTGCCAAAATTTCAAGTTGAGCAACCTTATTTAAATTGGAAGACAATTCTGAAATAAAGTTTTTTTTTTTCTTTTTTTCAGTCGTAAGAAAAACTAGCATGTTAACTAGGTTAACTCCAGATTAGCTCACGGTTGTTATGGCAATAAAAAAAACACCAGAAATTTCTTTTGTAGCTACTTGGAAAAAACATCCTATTTCTGCCTTAAACGGATGCCTAGGTTTGAACACGGCCAAAAGCACAACATATTTCAGACCCAGATTAAAAAATCAACAAATGCTGTTCCACTTGTAATGGGTAAATAAAGTATGGTATTGCCTAGTGCTAGATGTAGGTAAAAAGCTTGCTTATCTAGCTAGCAATAATCATAATGTTTGCAGAAGGATCTTTGTGACTTAACTAATGCTATTATAGTCAGAGAATGTCTTATAAGGGCTGCTTTGGCCACTGAAGGGAAAACTGGGCAACTTTGACTTACTTTCCTCTTCCTCAGAAAAACCCTCCTTATGTCCATCTCGTCTGTGGAACAGTCATGTCTTAAGTGCTACTAGCTACAAGGGCGATGCATCGATCAAAGAGTATGGGAGTTGAATCTGCGTGCTTGATGCTGTTTTTCTAGAAAACGTGGAGTGGAATTCTATTGAGAGGCGGTTAGAACCGAAACTGTACTGTCCTGTAACTAGTGGTATGTGCCAGTGGAGCGAGTGGTACGTGTCAGTGCCTCCGCTGGCACATGACAGTAGCTAGTGGTACATACCAGTGCCTCCGCTGGCACATGACAGTAGCTAGTGGTACGTGACAGTGCCTCTACTGGCACGTGACAGTGCCTCTACTGGCACCTAGTGGTACGTGCCAGTGGAGCTAGTGGTTTGTGGCAGTAGCTAGTGGTACCAAGCCCCCACCCCTCGGCTTGAAGCAACGGCCCCGGTGGATGTAGGTGGTATTGCATGTACGGTTAGGTTTCCGACTCTTCTGGTCGTTTTTATTCTATTAACTCCATTCAACATTTACAAAACTACTTCCCCCAATAATTTTGTTTGATTCTTGAACCTGGCTCATACTACTAGCTTTTTCATAGAAGAATTTTTCCCGATTTTGGCTAAGTTTGAAACCAATCCGAAATGGGTAAACTAGCACCCCATTTATTTGCTTACGTCAGTAAAAGTTGCCTGCAAATGTGCTCGCGGATACTAACAGGGCACGAGCACAAAAGTTCACATTGGCCGATAGCCGATTTACATGAGCTCTCGGAGCTAGGGAAAAAAAGAGCCACTGTTTAAAGCTAGACAGGAAGACACGGAAGTGGAAAGATGGCCGCGTCCAGTCTCGCACTCTCGCTTGCGCCACTGAGCACTTTTCATAGAAATGAATGGGACGCCATCTTGGAAGACAAAAGTAGCTTACATTAACTCTATGAGTGGTACATGCCAGTGCCTCCGCTGGTACATGACAGTAGCTAGTGGTACGTGACAGCGCCTCCACTGGTACATGACAGTCACTGTTCTGTTGATAGTGGTACGCAAGTGTCTCGTGGCAGTTGCATTGGGTGTCTTGCAGCTTTTGTTTACTGTCATGTCAACTAACTGCCCCGAGCTTGTGGTACACTGGCATGTACCACTAGCTACTGTCATGTGCCAGCGAAGGCACTGGTATGTACCACTAGCTACTGCCACGTACCACTAGCTCCACTGGCACGTACCACTAGGTGCCAGTAGAGGCACTGTCACGTACCACTCGCTCCACTGACACGTACCACTAGCTACAGGACAGTACAGTTTTGGTTCTAACCGCTACTGATTCCATTGCTATGGGTATTCTCCACACTTATAAAGTGGAACGGATTTGATTGTGAAGCAATGGAAAGATTGCTGGACTAGTAGACCAGTCATGCACTAATATTTTGATCGCAAATGTGGGGGGGTCCAAACAACTTTTTTGGGGAGACCCCCCCAAGTTACATTGCGGCGACGCCCATGACTGTAGCCTACTACTACACACTGCCAGTGGGCGAGCAGAGTCTGTGACTCTGAGGCTAATGTCAAAACAAGACGCAGTCTCACTCAAATTCCAAGTTTTACACAAATCACAAAAAAATGCTGACCCGCTGGCTGTCTTCACAATCGCCATATCTTTAAAACACTGCTCTCCATTTGGATGTTAAATTGACCCTGGTACGAAATTAAGAAAATACTCATTAGACGCAGATCAACAACACTGTTGTCGACGAGTGTCAACATTCATTGACAACACTGTTGTTGCTGCCGCAATCGTCAATGGAGGCTGACGGGGCTCTCACGTAGCAAACAAATCAACGTTTTTACAGCAACCTACATTCAAATCTCACCACCTGGATGTCTTCACAATAGTCATATCGTCATAAAATGTCCCTCTTTCAGTTTTTTCGTGTAAAATGTAACTATAAAATTAGCTATGAAAATACTACTATGACGCTTTCTAGCATGGCCGCCGCCTAAAAGACTAGACGGTCTCACGGGCGACCCGCACTCGCTCATTAACAAAGACTTTGACAACCTAAATCAAACATCCGAGATTGCAGTTCCACTCAAAATCGCTTTCTCAACAAAGCTAAATGGTTGGGATTTTTTGGGGGTGGGATTTTTCACTCGTAATCCAAGCTCCAATTTGCGTGCTAGAACGTCTCTATCACGTTGTATCCATGCGTCGTTGCTAACGTGTGTTGACGTGGTGACGTAGCTAGCACAGATTATCCTTCATCGACTTAAGGCACTTTGACGGCACAAAAATGTTGTAACCTCCTAAACTGTACAACGGAACGTAAATCCCAATACATGCTAGCAAGACTAAACTTTTGACACCTAGGTTGTCTATGTAGTCCAAATATTGACTGAGTTTTAGGGGTGTGAAGAGAAACAATAATAATAATAATAATATATATCTGAGATTACAAAGGTTGTGCTCTTGCCGAAGGCAAAGCACACCCAATAACTAGAGAGGGTACAATTTATGGGGGAATTGTAGGATTTGCTTGCGTCGGTTGCAGGTGGGTCCGTTTTCCCATCTAGTGACATTTTCAAGCATTTAGCCCACTCATATTGCATAATTCATTAAGAACACCCTTTGAAACAAGAAACCCCCTTGAAACAAGCTACTGTAACAACGTTGTCACTGGCAGTATTTAATAATAATTAAATACACACAACACAACCAAATACATAAACACGCTGCAAATATAGAAACGCGCCGCAAGAAGAAAAACACGCAAACCCCGAAAACAAATGCAAACAGAAAAACGCTGCATCCAGATAACACAACGGATGTGCTTCAGGCCAGTGGGAGCGCAAAGTAGAATTTAGAACCAGAGAGGGCAGATGAGAAGTTTGTTTTGAATAGGACCAAAATCGAAGTAACGAGGCAACATAAAAAGATTAGTATTCATTTTTACATGTGCCCCTCCTCTTTGACAGTTTTTCAGAAGACTTACTTCGATGTTGATCCAAACTTTTCATATGCTCTCTCTTTCTCTCTCGCTCCATGGGGCCGAAAATCAAGATGTTCCACTTGGCTCTCCCCCTAGAGGCCTGGAAAACTTCCGTTGTGAAAACTGGATGCCGCATTTTTGTTTTGCGTGCTTTCGTTTTTGCAATGCGTTAATGTACTGCAGCGTTTTTGGTTTGCGTGCTTTCGTTTTTGCAACGCGTATTTGCAGCGTGTTTATGTATTTGGTTGTGTGCATTTGCAGCGTGTTTGCTGAATGCTGCACATGTGTTGTCAAATTAATGAAGATGTTTTCTTAATTTGCTTGTGTTTTGTCTATGCATGTGTTTTGTTAGTTTGCAGCGCGTTTGTACATGTCGGCCACCGGTGCTGTTCGCCCTGAAGGGGCTTATTTTCCCAATAATGACCGGCGTTCTATACATTATCCCGCTTATTACACGGCTACTTGCCAACAAAAATAACTTAACACAGTGTGTCTCTTTAAGATGTATTTGTTACCATTCAAGTTCAAATTCAAGTCTTTTATTATCAGGTACACAGAACAACACAAGGTTAGACTGGGCACTGAAATTCTTAAGATAACGCAAGCACCTGGCATAACATAACATAAGTACACAGAACACAATTTACATCAATGCTGAGCTTAAATAAGTGAAGCTTCCTACATATACAAATAGGAATAAATATCGACCATACTAACCCTAATACTAAAACTTCAATTCGTATAATTGAATCGATAATCATTCGTATTGTTTATCAGCAGAGAAATAGTTCGCCAAAGACATTGAACTTCATAGACTTTGAACATTCTTTAGGCTTCAAATCAGCTGACGTCGCTAAGCAACAGAGTACGCTGGGGTTGAAAAGTTACCGGACTACTTGCGGAGTATGTATGTCTTTACAATAGTCATATCGTCATAAAATGTCCCTCTTTCTGTTTTTTTGTGTAAAATTGAACTGTAAAATTTGCTACAAAAAAATACTACTATGACGCTTTCTAGCATGGCTGCTGCCTAAAACGTTGGTAAGCCCCATTCAAGTGAATGGAGCATTCTACAGTATTAAGAACAGCCGTGTAATAAGACATAATAAAGTTTATCCATAGCTGTGGCATTGAAGACAGTACTAGCCTACTACTACACACTGCCAGTGGGCGAGCCGAGTCTGTGACTCAGAGGCTAACGTCAAAACAAGACGCGGTCTCACTCAAATTCCAAGTCTCTCCCGTAGCAAACAAATCTAAGTTTTTACAGCAAATATTTTACATAAAAATCTCACCACCTGGCTGTCTTCACATTAGTAATATCGTCATCAAATTTCCCTCTATGTTTTTTCATGTAAAATTGAACTATAAAATTAGCTACGAAAATACTACCATATGACGCTTTCTAGCATGGCTGCCGCCTAAAAGACTAGGCGGTCTCACGGGCGACCCGCACTCGCTCAAATTACAAAGACTTTGACGACCTAAATAAAACATCCGAGATTTCAGTTCCACTCGAAATCACTTTCTCAACAAAGCCAAATGGTTGGGATTTTTTGGGGTGGGATTTTTCACTCGTAATCCAAGCTCCAATTTGTGTGCTAGAACGTTTCTATCACGTTGTATCCATGCGTCATTGCTAACGTAGCTAGCCCAGATTACCCTTCGTCGACTAAAGGCACTTTGTCGCCACAAAAACGTTGTAACCTCCTAAACTGTGCAACGGAACGTAAATCCGAATAGAAGCAACGCAAACGCTACCAAGACAAAACTTTTGACACCACCGTTGTCTATGTAGTGTGACTAAGCCTTAGGGGCGCGAAAATAAACAATAAATAATAAATATATATGTGAGATAACAATGCCGAAGGCAAGCACACCCCAATAAGAAGAATACGTAGAAACACTTAAGGTGGCTTCGCCACTTGGCCACCAACTATATTATGCTATAATTACATTTGTCATGCCGTGAGCATAATAGCGTTCATTACGAAATTGTTAAATCTACTTTAAAATGACGGACATAAACTCTACAAACAAACGTTATGTATGTGTGCAACCATTTGTAAAACTTGCTACAATAAAAGGCAGGCAACTGTAGATTATCCAGCCCTTTCTCCTTGTTTTCATTCAGCTCAGGTAGCTCAGGCAGCATCAGATTTGCTGATGTTCCCTTTTGTGCTCGTCCCCTGTTCGTATCCGCGAACACGTTTCCAGGCAACTTTTCTTGACGTAAGCAAATAAATGGGCTGCTAGTTTACCCATTTCGGATTGGTTTCAATCTTAGCTTAATAAATAACTTTGGATAAAAGCGTCTGTTAAATGCATAAATGTAAATTTACATTTAGTCATTTAGCAGACGCTTTTATCCAGAGCGACTTACAGTAATCACAGTGACATTCCCCCGAGGCAAGTAGGGTGAAGTGCCTTGCCCAAGGACACTACGTCATTTGCCACGGCGGGTAATCGATCCGGCAACTTTAGGATTACTAGTCCGACTCCCTCACCGCTCAGCCATCTGACTCCAATGTAACACGTGCCAGTTTGAGACGTCATCTGCAAGCAGTGTCTAGCTAGCTCCGGTTGTACTTTTCTGTATGTAGCCTACTTTACGCCACAAAATAAATGTGTAATTCTAAAACATTTCACATAACCTTCTACAAAATATTTGCATAGCCATCAGGATCAAGACGCACATTGACACCCTTCATGTCTATGTAGTGCAAAAACTGTGAGACGAGTTAGCATAGGCATGATAATAAATAATGTGTTGGCTATGTGAGATAACAATAGTGAGCCTTGGTGATGGCAAGTACAGTACATTAACAAATATGTATTTGAGGAGTTTATCCCTAACTATTTTATTTTGTGCAACAAGGGCATTGTTTTATTGGTTCTTCTTACTTCCTCTTTTTGAGTCTGGTGCTTGACTAGGCCCAGAAGCTGTGGTCGAAGGTTTGGCTGGTTCTGCATAGCTGGGTCTGGGTCTGTTGTCTTGAGATTTGGGACTGTGAGAGAAAGACAGTAAGCCGTACAATGTATATAAACCATAGACTGAATAAAGAATGGACCGCATGACAGCTCCCCAAAAGTGAAGACTAAACATCTCAATCTCCCCCTGGTGGCTGGGTGCAGTATAGGTAAGTCTAGGTTAGGTTAGTCCAAGCACTTGTCCTGTCCTGTCCAAGTTGGACTGCAACTCGCTTCTCGCCGGTCCCCCAGCGCGCGCAACCTGCCCTCTCAAGAGGATTCAAAATGCAGCAGCCCGCCTGCCGAGCAGTGAACGGGACTGCACCTGCCTACATCCAGTCTCTCCAGTCTCTCCTCAAGCCTTACACCCCCACCCGCCACCTACGGTCATCTTCTGACAACCGTCTGGTGGTCCCACCTCTCATTTTTGTACAGAGGGAGGAAGCGGAGACACGTCGTCCATCTTTATACAGTCTATAATATAAACAGAACCAAACATACATACACTCACACACAGTACATGATTCTATTAATTTCACTTCTTAATATATTAATAAGTTCCAGTACAAAAACATTGTACACAAGTTAAGTACACAAGCTTTGATGTTGAACACTTGTCTTTCTAATAAGGGATCAATACTGTTATTAACCAAATCACTATTTTGTTACATTAATTTGTTCCACTTGGCTGAAAGGACATACGGCCTGGGATGGCTTGTGTAAACTATTAACAACATAAACTCTGGGACACACACTCCATCTCCAACCAGAATTAAACCAGTTTACCCTGCATTTTGCCCTGATCCCTGCTCTAACCTAACCTCATGCAAAAGGCATTTCACCCAACATTACCCCATCAGTCAGTGACGGGTTATGGCACTTCCTAGTTACAGCCATATAACTTTTTGTTTGTTTGAGAAGAGAGATCCGAACATTCACACCACCAATATCACATAAATAGATCTAACACCAAACTATAGTAACCAACTAAAGATAATTAGTGTGTTGATGTGTTGATAGATTGTGTATTGCACTTCAGCATTCCTGAGCCATCTTGACCTGTTTTCCCGGTTCTGGAAATCAGTAGATCATTTCAAAACGGCACTGCACACATTTTTTGAGTAAATGTTGAATGGAAGTTTTTGCAGTAGTGTCTTACAAGTTTATGATTTAGTGTTTGTATGTTCACCGTTTTATATGATCTACTTTCATTTATTTCTACCCATGGTACAAGTGTTTGTAATGCAAATGTACAATCTTCTCACAATTTTTTACTATAATATTTTGAAGGTTCATCTCATGAGGGAATGTTTTGAAAATGCCCCACTATGTTATACAACCCGCAGGAGAACATGTTCAGTCAAACAATATAGCCCAATGAATACCCTTTAAATAAATATATCTGTTGTCAGAACCAACCTGGGTCTGTCCAGAGGATGAGGCTGCTGCAAGGGATGAGCGGTTCCATAGATCTCCTGCTGAATACGGACATTTCTGGGTGGCTTGGCAATAGAGTTGATGAATGCCAGCTTCACCTGACGTCCTGAAGGAAAATAAAACAGCAAACACACATTTGTCCTGATTACGTTCAGTGTTTTCATTAGTGTGTTTCAAACTAAGTAGGATCTTAACTGAGAATATCTGTGTGTTTAAAATCAGCAAAGTGGCAGATCAACACCATGTTAGGCTGAATCCCGATACTCCCCCTTACCCCTACCCCTTAAGGCCAATTTATACTTCTGTGTTTTTACGGACACGCACTCAGGGAACGCCCTCTCCGACGAGGAACGCCCTGTCCGTGCCCTCTCCGAACCCCTCGGAGAGCTCTACGTGAACCTCCTGATTTTCCTGACCATCCGTCCGTCCGTCATTTTACGGATACCCCTTGGCTGTGAACCGCTTGCGTCAGGGGCGGGGTTGTCGTGACCAACAAGAGAACAGAATCCTTTGACCGCCATTGTTGTAAGTTTTTACAATTCATATTTCAGCTAAACGGTACATGTTAATCAGCATCTGATTTAAAATGTGACAAGAAATGGGCAGTGTAGTTGCTGAAAATGTGCCTATTTTATTGATGAAACGGCAAATTTGTAAATTTGCTCCGACTTTTCGATAACTAGCTAGCATCGCAGTGCAGCGCCACCTACTGTTCTGGCGGTGAATTGCTTTCAGCATGCAGAGCCGTCGGAGTAGTATAAATTCAACCAATCCGTCTGATTCCGTGCGTGCGTCTGTACGTAACGGAGTGGGAGAAGTATAAATCGACCTATACTTTTGCACGTTCACGTGAGAGCTAATGGTGTCCCAATACTCTTTTTGAGCTAGGGGTAGGGATAAGATGAAGGGGTATACAGCCCTTAAAACCAAGTAAGATCGGGAGCTTACTTGAAACCCTAGGGGTATGTGAATACTGCGCTACAGGCAACAATGGCGGCAAAATCATCCAGAGAGTCCGATAAATGTAATATTTTCGCCTTAATTGATAAAAAAAATAATGACAGTCTTGTTTTCAGAATCATAAAGAATCATAGTTTTTTGCTATAAACAGTCCTGTACATATATATTTGCAACCATTTTCCTAATTTAAACGTGTCTAAAAATTGCTAGTTTGCTATGCTAATGTTACAGTGCCTACTTGCACAACAGTCCCGCATTTCTCTGACTAGCATGTCTACAGTTTTAAGTAAACTCCATTAGCAGCGAATTTCGTTTAATATCAGTGCATCAAGTGTATCAAGTGCCTTGCCCAAGGACACAACTTCATTTTGCACGGCGGGGAATCGATCCAGTAACCTTCTGATTACAAGCCCGTCTCTCTCACCGCTCAGCCATCTGACCCCAGGTAAGGGGTAGAAGATTCGGCCTAACACTTGGAATCCAGTGTAATTGTACTGAGGTGGTTGATTTTTAACAGTGCCTCAGGCCAGATTTAGGCAGTCAGAATCAGTCAAGTGTCTAACTGGATGGTCAGACGTCAGTAACCAGTCTCACTTTGAATCTATTCATAGGACTAATGGCCTGGGGGACATATGGTTAGGACTATGTTAACCCATGGCCTGACAGGATTTATGGGCCTTCTTGCTCAGAGGACAGAAAACTAATTGGTAAAACTCTTGATCGTTCACAATGTATGGAACAGGGTTTAGTAAAGACAATTTCCAAAAGCATATTGGTTAGAAAGACAATACATACTGAACTTTTGTTTCTGATATTCAACAAGGATTTAATATTTACATTTACATTACATTTAGTCATTTAGCAGACGCTCTTATCCAGAGCGACTTACAGTAAGTACAGGGACATTCTCCTCGAGGCAAGTAGGGTGAAGTGCCTTGCCCAAGGACACAACATCATTTTGGCTCAGCCGAGAATCGAACTGGCGACCTTCAGTTTACTAGCCAGATTCCCTAACCGCTCAGCCACCTGACTGCCTCTATTTGTGGGGTTATAGCCAAAGCACAACATTCTTAGCAGAACTCTTTTAGTGACAGTTAAAATGCATAAAGCACAGCACAATGGAAGTACATAAATGGTACGAAGTAGGGCTGCAACAAACAATTATTTTGATAGTCGGCTAATCTAACAATCATTAGAATGATTAATTGTCGAAACATTTTCATTCACGATTTAATTAACTGTATCTTGTTGTGTATCAAGTAATTGACTGACTGATGCAGCATTCTTCCCAATATCTCATTTTGTATGTTATATGAATATGGAACAAAATAAAGGTGAGTGACAACAAGACGTTTTATTTTTGGATAAACTATATTAAAAAGTATTCACAAAATGTCCTTTCGTACCTTATATGATACGTGTTATGATAATCAAAAGTCTCGACTCCTATGCTAGATTGCTTTCATTTCTGCAAACCAAACTATCAATTGAATGCAATAATGTAAAAATGTTAAAGATAAAGATGTTTCCGCTTTAAATGCCCCAACCCCTCCCGCGGTGGATGTTGGTGGTATTGCATTTCCAATTAGGCACACGGCTCGTCCGGTCAATTTTATTCTATTAACTCAAGTCAACATATCCAAAACGATCGCACCTATGTCAACTATTTATTATTCTCGAACCTGGCTCATACTACTAGCTTTTTCATAGAAGAACTTTAGCAGATTTTGCGCAATTTGAAACCAATCCGAAAACCAATCCGAAAAGTTAGGCTACTGGGTAAGGTATTAATTAAGAGTAGGCTATTTATAAAACAATGTCAAAAAAGTCAATTTAATTTAATGTGTTTAGAGGGTCTGTTTTTGTAATCAAAATCAATTAAGTAAAGGTCTATAAAAAAGGACCTCGACCTACGTAGCCTATTGTTCACGTCAATCATGGCGTGTCATTTCATTTTGATGAAGTGGTGGATGAGGGAGCTACTTAAGGGAACGTTCTTTCTGTAAGAAGTCACATGGCCGTGTGCATTGCTTTTTGCCGTGGTGGATCGGTATAATCCATGTTCTACCTCTCGGGAACTTTAAGAATAGGGTGCTCGCGCAATTAGCTTGAATACTTAAATCTGACTTGAATTAGTAGCAGACCTGCAAACTCCTCAGAGTAAAAAAGGTGACAGTGTCGCGGGGGGTGGCTCGTCCGGTCAATTTTATTCTATTAACTCAAGTCAACATATCCAAAACGATCGCACCTATGTCAACTATTTATTATTCTCGAACCTGGCTCATACTACTAGCTTTTTCATAGAAGAACTTTAGCAGATTTTGCGCAATTTGAAACCAATCCGAAAACCAATCCGAAAAGTTAGGCTACTGGGTAAGGTATTAATTAAGAGTAGGCTATTTATAAAACAATGTCAAAAAAGTCAATTTAATTTAATGTGTTTAGAGGGTCTGTTTTTGTAATCAAAATCAATTAAGTAAAGGTCTATAAAAAAGGACCTCGACCTACGTAGCCTATTGTTCACGTCAATCATGGCGTGTCATTTCATTTTGATGAAGTGGTGGATGAGGGAGCTACTTAAGGGAACGTTCTTTCTGTAAGAAGTCACATGGCCGTGTGCATTGCTTTTTGCCGTGGTGGATCGGTATAATCCATGTTCTACCTCTCGGGAACTTTAAGAATAGGGTGCTCGCGCAATTAGCTTGAATACTTAAATCTGACTTGAATTAGTAGCAGACCTGCAAACTCCTCAGAGTAAAAAAGGTGACAGTGTCGCGGGGGGTGGGGCTCTATTTTTTTGTGATTTTAATATGCAAATGACATTTCTGAGCGTGACTTAAAGGCCATATTGCAGGTTAAACATCACTGTTGATAAATAGGTACATGAAGCAATCAAAATATGTATATCATTAAAACAATCTACACATGGTGTCTCTAAATGGTGTTAAAGACCAGTTATTGTCGTTGTTGGTGTTAGCATTGGCATATTAGCACAATTTGGTAATGACGTCACGTTTGGGAGACGTGGAGAAGACTAGGCATAGATATCCATAGACATAATATAGATATCTATGGAGACTAGCCTCAGATTAGTACTAGAACTATGGCAAATGACTGCAACTCACCAGGGCGCTTCACCAACTCCATTCATTCTCCTCGGACCATCTAACTACATAAAACATTTACACAATTTCTACAGAATAAAACACTTTCTGTTATGTACACTATTGCAGCTTTGTCCCAAGATCTCTACAGACCATGCAGCTAAGTTAATGCTCAACATTTGAACACAGGGGCTTATTACTTGATAGAGGAACTAGAGATGGTACAATTTCTGGGGAAAATCGTAGGGCGTGCGTCGGTTGCAGATGGGTCCGTTTGTTATGAAACAAGCCGAACCCCCTTTGAAACTAGCTATTCTAACCGTGCGTGTCCACTACAGTGTCGCGGAGCGTCGCGGAGCGTCGCGGAGCGTCGGCTTCCAATACATTTTCAATGAAACCGGGCGTTGACGCTCATGTAGGGCATTGTGGGAGCGTAAGCGAGCGTCAACGCCCAGATTGAAAATGATTTGGAATCCGACGCTCCGCGCCGCTCCGCTGTAGTGGACACGCACGGTGCGTTCACACCGTGAAGCGGGCAGAGCGTGCCAATTATAAGAATTATCCAATAATGTTTCACAATTCTAAGCCTGCATGGCATGCAGAAGAAGGGCAGCCTAAACCCCCCCCCCCCCCCCCGTTCTACACGATTCACGTAAATGATCCAATTGACCAAGAAAACGGCGATTGTCGCCGAAAAGCGACAAGTTTGCAGGTCTGTAGTAGGATTGCATGAGCTGAAATTGGCCTTTATGGAACCACTTTAGTAGCCTGGCTCTGCCCTCCTACGTACTTCCACTAAATTTTCATTTTCCTTCAGTATTCTGTCTGGGTCTGTGGAATAGTAGTCAGTTTTCTCCAAACACATTTTTACCGGTCCAATTAGCGAACAGAGGGAGTGGCTGAGAACTATGACGTTGAGGGGGGCTGCCATTGACTCCTATGGAACAACTTTAATACTAACAATAACAATAGGGTTCTCCTACTGGAGGAACCCTTAATATAGCTGCAAGCAGCAATGGCGGATTCCTCCAAAACATTGCGAACCATCAAAAAATTGATATTCTTTTCAAATTGTCACTGCATAGGAACATCCATGCAGCAGACTTGCCAATGGCATACCAAATCTGAAATGCATTACCATCAAGATCCACAAGGGCCTTTGCTTCAAGCCAAGGAGTGAATGGTGGGGGCTTGGTCAGCCCACCCATTCCAGAAAGCCTTGTATCTTTGTGCGTCAGGGTGTATGAAATAATTTTTTTAAATGGCTGAAAATACAGAAATGAGAAAATACCCTCAAGCTGAAAGCTGAAATTAATTTTAAAACGTGTGATTCACACAAAAGAGGGAGTGTGGAAACTGAACTACATCATCCAACAAAGCTAACTTCTTAAATACAATGCGGGAGAATACGTTTGAACGTAGTGAGCAATCAAAGAAATTGTTAAATTTCAAAAGGCAGTGTGGAAGCCGAACTGCATCATCTAACTAAGCTAAGAGCTTAAATAACCTACAATGCAGGAGAACCTGAAAGCTGAACTGTTAAACAAAAGAAGAAGTAGGCTAGCTAGTCGTAACAAGAATATTATAGCTTTAACAGCTGAAATTATAGTTGGGATAGTAATAGCAATAGCAGATATAGTAGCCCATCATTGAGTGTGTTTACTGTCTTAGTAGGATTCAATGTGTTGATTGAATAAAACATATAGCAGTAGGGCCGATACAGGAAGACACGGCAACACTCTGTTGCAGGAGGATGATGGTGCAAGTTGTCCGTGGAGCATACAACGATTAATAAAAAGAATCATGTAGACGCATTTATTGAGTAATCTCATAACTAATTACACACGTAAACGGAGTAATATTATTAGTAGCATAAACCAACAGTTGCTATCGGGTTTCTCTTGGTCAAGTGAACGCACTCAGTGGCGTTGTAGAACAAAACAGTCCATTAGCATAGTAGTTAGTAAAATAGACATTATCAGCATCTGCAGAATTAGAAGTTGTAGTAGTGGCATAAGATATAGCAGTATCAGTAATGGTAGTAGTTGTGTTATGGTGCTCTTCGTCTTTTAATGAGACGAGTTGACTGAATAGCTTGTCTTGTTTCTCCACTAATGAGCTAATACCAATCACCTGTGTAAGAGACTGGAAGAGCCAATATTGCAGCTATGATTGCTGAGGGCAGAGCGAATAACAGAAATGTAGCTAGAATCCACACCTCAAACAAGTTAACCTAGACGCAAAACTATAGGTCCAATCCCAAAAATACGGATATTTTCCGAGACCAAAGACTTTGCCGAAACCAGAGAAATATTTTATGTCTGTGCGGTCAAAAATACAACTCTCACAACAGTTTCAAAAACGTGTAACTTCTGCTTTCTCTGAGAAATGTGTCACCAGATTTGCATTAGTCTCTATGGGGCGAGAGTTGGACTTTGTCTCACTTTTGTGAGGCTGTGCACAAATGTCTATGACCAGCACAAAATTAGGTATCAATTGATCCAAAAATTAAGCATGAAGAGTGAAATTATGGCAATGCTGGCAAACTAGAAATTATTTTTGAAACTGATTTCGAAGCTCCCCTCCACTAAGCGTTTCAGTCAGCACTCTAGACTCTCGCATACACACCCATGTAAATCTCAAAAAAAAAAAAACTTTTGAAAAACTCATCAGTGATATAAAAAAAAAATTGAATAGATATCAAAAAGCAGATTTTTTTTCTTATAGTTTAGGGTTTTGTCAACATTTTAAAGTTTAAATGGTGGCTGTAGCTGAAAGATTGAAGAAGAAGGATTTTACAGTTGAAGTTTAAGAGGATTGAGAGGATTTGAAAACAAACTCAATTGGAAAACCATGTAAAAAATATTATGAATATTGATTTACATTACTTCAAGCATAATAGGTACAAAGTTGAAAAGATACAGCACCCATGACCTGAAACTGCAAAATATTTTGTAGTCGTTGGCCGTTATTGGCGTTAACGTGAGACTTATCGGGCGATAAAAAAAATATCGCTTTTAATCTATTCTAAAAGTTGGGTTGGGAGCTGGGTCTATACTACGCAAGCTATGATGACTCACCTTGATATTTTAGCGCGAATGTATACCTAGCCAAATTGCACTGTAGGGGGCAAGAATGAGTCTTCGAACCTGTGTATATGAAATTATCACATCAAACGTGACGTGCTATCACGGATGCAGCTATGAAGCCGCCTGGTTTGCTTCAGGGAAAACCTTCCCAATGGAAACCTCGACAAGACTAAGGTTGTTTGCATCTTGTGCTATGCGGAATAGCAGCATTCTAACAATAATAATAAGAAAAGGTAGGAACACTTAAGTGGCTTCGCCGCTTGGCCACCAATAAGAAAAGGTAGAAACACTGAGTGGCTCAACACCAAATATAGCTGCAAGCAGCAATGAGGTGGCCAAGCAGTCATATGACCCAGAAAACGGTTTAGACATCCTCAGAACAGTGTTCCGAGTGCATACAGCAAGTTTGGTGTGAATCCATCATAGATTCTGAGATACGACCCAACTTCCCGTTTCCCAGGTTAACGGCACATTTTGATTGTATGTACCAGGCAAACGGTTTCGAAAATAAAAAAACCATGTGATAGCTTTTGTGAGGCTTGGTCTGAAGATAATATCTGCCAAATTTGATTCAGATTGGACAAACTTTGTAGGAGTAGTAGAGAAAAAACCTTTTTCATGAATTTTAAATCACGGCCGTTTCAATTCGGCTGTCATCACACGTTACACATGGGATGACCCAAGATATCATGAGACAAAGAAATCACTTAATAAAAGCAAAGAAATCAACAGTTACCGGCCAAACACATTTTTGCTTCCTGCGGCCACGCCCAGTGATCACATGGTTCTGTTTTAGGACTAGGTCTTACAATCCCTGGTTGATTTGCATTCCTGAGATGTGAAGTGGGTTGACCCAGACATTCGAGGTGTTTCCAGTTAAGAGTCATGGTGCTGTCTGTGGGACAAAAGGGTTGAAAAGCCTAATTGGAGTCATCAGGTGGGCACCCGCCTTCCACGGTGTTTCGATGATAGGCCCACAACACCTCCAGAGGGCTCATCGGCAACACCTGGCGTCCCAGATGTGCCCCCTTCTGCTTTAACCCTTCTGCTCCACAGATGCTATTTTGGGGCCCAGGTGGCGTCTCTCCTCTTCACCCACAGCCACCGGCTTGCCCAGTCAGCAGCGCTTGAGAGGGCTCTGATGGCTTGGCGTTGGGCTTGGCCTCGAACTCCCAAATCCCTAAGCAGCCTTACCCACAAAGCCTCTGCAGCCGACTTCCACTGGGCAAACTTTGGCTTTTCAGCCACGTTGCTCAGCATCAGCTGCCAGCTCAGCATACTTAAGGCTCTTTCGTTCGTAGGCCTCCTCTACAGCGTCCTCCCAAGGCATAGTCAGGTCTATGATGACACCAAATTGTTTGGACATCCTCAGATGAGGGTTCCGAGTCATCATACCAAGTTTGGTGTTGATTTGTCAAGGAATTGCTGAGATATGACCCAACTTCCTGTTTGGTGTCTTTGCTGCCGATTTTGACGGTTTTGAAAATCAAAAAAATCCTCTTGAATTGTTTTGTGAGGGTTGCTGTGATGATGATGTGTGCCAATTCTGGGGAGGATTTGACAAAATTGAAGGCGGAATAGCAAAAAGTTTCCCACAAAATTCCAAATGGCGGAAATTCTATATAACCGGAAATTGACGTCATTAACGAACTCGTCTCGATCCAGGGAATCCAACGGCATCTCATTTTTGAAAATCGGTCATACGGTTCCAAAGTTACGTTTGCACCAGTTGGTGGCGCTAGAGTGCTCCAATGGGAGACGTGAAACTTCTAATATAAAGAGGGGACTGTCCTCAAAGAGTGTGTAATAAGAAAAGGTAGAAACACTTCGCTGCTTGGCCTCTAATAATAATAATATTGTACTACCAGAGGAACGCTAATAAACGGATTGATCTGTTGAGCCAGCATACCTGTAGTTGTTTCTGAAGTGTCTGTCTGTAGGCAGAGAGAAACAACGTAAAGAAGTATCAATGCTGGGATGCTGTTGGGGCGGCTGTCGGAATAACACGTTTCATAATTATAGCCTATGCCATATTTATGTACCAGGTCAGCGTTACATGTGATAAAGGAAAGCTCAGAGGAGGCTTGAAGACCCGCACGGAGAAATGTGCATGTGGGTGTGAACAGCCTCGCGCCATTCGGAGCCGTTCGTGGCGCTTTGCAGCCAGTGTGTCCCAGGTGTAATGGTGCGTGTACACCGCAGCAACGCGACAACATGCTTTCCATTAATTTTCAATGTATCCAGGGGAATCGCTTGCATGGTGCATTGTGGGTAGAGTTGAGATTTGCGATTCAAGTTGAGTTTTTCGCAACTTTATGCAAATGATAGCAATGGCCAATCAGATTTTTGTTTTTTTTGTTTCTCGTAACGCAGCAATCCTGGTAAACATTTCTAGCTCTCAGGTTCAAGATAGAGAAACAAATCGCTTGTGTGGCTGCATATCCATCCATGTTTGATGAGTCTCTGTATTCGTAGAAAGATGTTAACAAAAAAAATAAAGCATGGGTTGCCGATGTTGTTGGTGCTCATGCTACATATAGCTAGCATATTGGATTTATTGCATCATGTGTATAATTTTTTTTTCATCCATATTGTGAGACTGCATTGCACACTATATTAGTGGCGTTAATGTCCGATCACATACAGTACTACATTTGATCTTTCACTCTGATTAGAGCTAAAATACAGCCAGAACTAGTGTGTACAGTAGATAATATCATGCTACAGCTAGCCAGCGTTTCGGATTTTTGCTTAATGTGCGTAAAAGTTGTATTTTGATCGATATTGTGAGTATGTTAACCCAAATCTGCACCCAAGACGTTATACCAGGGGTGTCCAATCCTGGTCCTCGAGGGCCACTGTCCTGCATGTTTTAGATGTTTCCCTGCTCCAGCACACCTGTTTCAAATGAATGGGTCGTTATCAAGCTCTGTGGAAGCTGGGTAATGACCATTCATTTGAATCAGGTGTGCTGGAGCAGGGAAACATCTAAAACATGCAGGATTGTGGCACTCGGGGACCAGGATTGGACACCCCTGCGTTATACCAACTACAACAGTGACTTTAAAGAACTACAACTCTGCATTAATCTGTCTGACACCCCCCGAGCGTGGTGCACTGTGGGAAGGCGAGCAATGGCAAGCGATTTGCGTCGCTGCAGTGTAAACGTACCATAACACTGTGTCCTATGCGAGCGTACGACTGTCGCGTAGCATCGTACGCTCTCTGTCCACACTGAATCCGTTAAATTCACTTCTGTTACGTCATGTACACTAACCACGTTACTATGACTTCATGTGCTACAGAGCTTTCAACGCAAGCGACAAAAAATAAATAGCAACAGGGCGTCAAACGGCCTCCCGTCGTCTTCCTATAGGTGCCACTGCGCCACACTGATCGAATCGCGTTATTGCAGGCCCTTAAAATAGGTCATATTAGATTAAACGACTTCTCAACAACAATATTTGTAGTCAATTTTTTATTGTCGATTTTTTGATAACGTCGACAAATTCAGCCCAAATTTCAGCCCTAGTACGAAGCACACCTTTTGGTTTCCCAGAATGGGCAGAGACTATGGTCTTGGTCAGTTGCTGAAGTTTCCTCTCTCTCTCCTCAGACAGTCTAAGGTGCATCTCTCTCCAGGACTCGTACTCCTCTAGCTGGGCGTTCCTGAAGTCCCTCCGACAGTGCCTCTCCCATAGGCCTTCAGTCAGTCCAACATAGACCTGGGAACAGCAGAACCACCAATGAGTTATAGCCTGGGGGCTTTCCAAACCCATCAATAAACATTAGCCATGACCAAGATGATAGGTTTGTTTTGAACATTGGTGGGGACCAGGGGCATAGCCAGAATAATCTTTTTGGGTAGGCCTAGAAAAATATGTATATGTATAGGCATCTTTTCAGGTTGTTTTACTTATTTGCTTTGCGATGTGCACCCGGTGCATTTTTTTGTTGTTGATATTTTCGTTTTTCGGTAGGCCTTCAAACAAATTGGGTAAGCCTGTGCCCACCTGTGGCTACGTCCCAGGTGGGGACAAAGTTGTTTTAACACCCTATATGCCAACACTTGCCCTGCTCTGCCGCCAATTATTGGTGAAGACATTTCAATTGGCTCTTCACATTGGTAAGGACATCTCTCTCCCTATTCTCTGCCCCTAACCGTGCGTGTCCACTACAGCGGAGCGGCGCGTCGGCTTCCAATCCATTCCCAATGAAACCGGGCGTTGACGCTCGTGTACGCTCCCACAATGCCCTACACCAGCGTCAACGCCCGGTTTAATTGAAAATGGATTGGAAGGCGACGCGCCGCTCCGCTGTAGTGGACACGCACGGTAAGTTATAGCCATCACCTAGAATATAGTGATCCACGAAAAAAAATTATATGTATCTGGGCTGGGTTCTTACTGGGTTGCATTCCTCAATACGTTGCAGCTGGTAAGGTGTGCATCGCTCCAACACCGGCTGAAGAATTTCAAATGGGACCCCTCCTATCTCATAGAGCACTGAGAAGACGACACCACACAGGGTTTACTTAGTTCTGTTAGCAATCTCAACCTTGAATGAGAAGGTATTTTCCCATAGCCCACTCACAGTCAATGTTGTTCTGTAGTGCACGGATGCATTGTTGGTACAGGGTCATCATGGATGGGAGGAACGTGGTCTTGACTCCAGAGTAAACCTGCATCTTCTTATTCAGCCTTTGGCCCGTAAATATAGGAGCCTCACGTGGGACATCAGAGGCTCTGAATGTTCTCTCCTCCTCTGGAATGAGATCTTCACAGTCATGCCAAGAAAGACCACACAACAGACAAAGAAAATTTTATTAATCCATACTAACCTTTCACGGTTATATACTGGAAATTTGAGAGTTCATCACACTCTGGTAGAAATGCTGGCAAAGGAACATTGAGTAAGTCCATCACAGACCCCTTCTTACCCTTAAAAAAATATAATATTATGAATCAGTGGAAACAAGGCGGAACAAAACAGAAAACCTGTTAGTGTTTTTTAAATACTTTTAAGTGTACCGTTTTTTCCCTCAAACACATTAGATAACTTCATGATCGGTACATTAGATAACTTCATGATCGGTACCTTAACAGGTCCCTCTTCTTTCTCACAGGTATTATGTTTTTTTGCTGGCTTCTCACTGTGCCCAGAACTTTTTTTCCTCTTGAGTGCTTTGAAGTCATAACTCAGACAGGACTCAAAAGACATAGAGGGCAGTTCAAGGTCCTCATTGGTCACTTTCGTACTTTTGAGATTCTTAGAGTTTTTCGTGTGTGCTGCCTGATCTTTGGTTTTAATGCATTTTTGCTTCTCATCACATGGCCCCCTCTTATGAACACCTGCAAACAAATCTGTTTCATTTTCAGCTTTTTTGTTAACTTGGAGACTATTAATATTGAACAGTGTTTGGCCATCACATTCTGATTTAGTGTCTCTAGAAGAGGATGTTGGACATGACTGAAGTTTCTTACCAGAGACTCTCTTTGTCCCATTCCCTTTGCATATATCTGAATTTGTTTTAGGACCTTCATTGGACACAGTCCTGCTTTTCTTGTGATTATTCTTTGATTGTAGAAAGTCTTCATCTTTATCAGACTCCATACCATGGTTATGATGCATCTTCAAAGGGACGGATCCTTTTTTCTCTCGTCTCTCTACTTTTTTAATCAGATTCTCCCTTCTTTCACGTTCACTTTTAAAATGCTTCTTTAATTCAGGTGACTTTCTTTCATTTTCTTGACTAACATCCATTTTCTCTACCTCTGCCTTCATTTCCTCTCTCTCCCTCTTTCTCTCTTCCCCCTTTTCTCTCTCTTCCTTTTTCTTATTTCTCTCTATCTCTTTACAATTTTTCTCTGCCTCTGATTCTTCCTCTGCCTCCACCTTTCTGTCTATCTCTTGTGGTTCATCTCTCGCCAAAAGGTCTTTCTTTTTCTCCTCAGGTTTTAACTGGTCCTCATTAGAAGTTACGTAATCTTTGTCATCCATTTCTGAAAATTTCTGCTTTAAATCTAGTTCATTGTGGTCCTCAGTTTTTACACATCCCTCCGCTGAATTGCTTTGGCTCTTTGCAGTTTTGAAATGTTTGGTCTGTGAAGTTGCACCATCCTCTGTGTGGCTGGAGAAACACAGAAACAATATGAAATATAGCTGCAGGCAGCAATGGCGGGTTCCTCCTCAACATTGCAAACTATTTCAAAATTGACATGATACAGACAAGTGTCATGTACACAAAATGTCATGACAATTGGAGCAATGGCTGATTCTAAGTTATTTTTTGAAATTCTTCACAAATTGTCACTGTAGAGAAAAATCCATACTGCCGACATTATGGGTGCATGAGGTTTAGAAGTAGCCCAAAAACCTGCCACCCTCGACACTTTAGAAAAGACTAAAGTAGCTCTATTCGGCTAGAAAACGGCAGACACAAAAACCCCGCCTGAGATGATTGCATTGCGGAAACTCGGGCAATACACTAGTGACTAGAGTCATGTTATCAACTGGGCTAGGACAGAGTGCATGTTCAGCTGTTTGCGAGTGTAACTGGTGAGAGTACAGCAGACTCAAAATGTATTATCATTAGACTCTCTGGTCCGATTAAACTGCACAACATGCACAATCAGGGTGACCAACAGGATTATCTTAACTAACAAACAATGGCCGGGTTTTCCATATTCGTTAAGAAGCTCTTAACGCTAAGATCTTCTTAAGAACGTTTTAAGAGCGTTCTAGAGCGCCCTTAGAATGTTCTTAAGACGCTCTTAGCGTTAAGAGCTTCTTAACGAATCTGGGAAACCCGGCCCATAACATTACACACATTTAACTGAACGAAGATGACAACTGAAATTCCCTGCACCGCTTTTCCAATCAAACTATTTTCCAGAACTCTCCCCTTTTTGGCATGCCGCACTGCATGCTGGGTACCCAAGGGCGCTGACGCTACAATATGATTATCTAGCTGACAATGTAAGATAACATCCAAGCTATCAATCTCGCCAAATCTGACTGCAGTTTTGTACACCATATGTACTTTGTTATGGTTGTTTGATTGAAGAACTTACTAAATGAATAAATTTCTGTTAAATGTCAAATCCAACTATAAATGTATAAAAGAGAGTTCGAATCAAATCAGATTTTTTATTTGTATCTAGAGGTTTAAAAGGCCTAAACTTACATGCACCAACTCAGAGCACTGAGTTTCAACACATTTAGTCTCTATTTTTTACTCTACTCTTAACGCATGACTATGTTTAACTTATGGTCTGCACCTCTCTGTCACCAACTGTCTCTGGAGTGGGGGGTGGGGCTTGGTCAGCGCAGCTAGAAGGCTTGGGATGTGGGTGCGTCGCACCAAGCTTGTGTGTGTGTCAGGGGCATGCATGTATCAGTGAGAATTTGGCAGTCATATGAAGGGGCCCTGGCAATTAGCCAAGAATACATATTTCAAAAATACACAATTAATCTACTTTTCAGTATTACATTCAACAATTTCTCAGATTTGTGTACTAAACATTGTCAAGAGTCTTCATATGAACTTGTTAGTTAATCAGAGTATCAAATTTGGGGATTTATGGCCTGCATCACTTTGAAAATTGACATATTGGGCCGTGGCCTGTAGCGCCACCTATTGTCTCCTACCGGAGGAACCATAAAAAACCCCAATCAACCAACTCAATCACAAAATGAATAGATCAAAATAATTCAAAGGGAGTATCTAGTCAGACATACCTCTGGGATTCTTTGGGAACTAGTTTCTTCCAGTGCCTAACGAGTGATTTGGCAACCTCGCCAGCATCTCCATGCTTACGAAAAGAGTTCACCGTTTTGCCGATGCCAGTTTCCTAACCAGGTAGAAGATGAACACGTACAAATCAGTTGACAACTTGCAGATAACTCACTGATACAACTTATTAACACAAAACAAAAACACATGGGTAAACTTACCGCAAGAACATCTATGGTGATATCTAGTTCCTGTAGTTTGTTTAAAGTTTCCAGGACCTGTTAACAAGGGGTACAGTGAATTAGGACAATTGACAATACATTTGTAAATCTACATAGCTTGGGTCTTTTCTCCAATTTTGACATAAACATTGATTAATTCACATACATTTAAATAACATTGAATGTAAAATGGCCTGTGGTCATATGAATTGACACGCCAAATATGGCAATGCTTATGTCACTAGAAAGCCAGAATTGCTGATTGTGCACAGAGTAGAAGCTATGTATACGAGTACCCCCACCCATCTAGACAGCTCCGTTTACTATGAACTATAAATGGGCAGAGCCAATTCTGGTTTCACAGTGGTACAAGCTGCTCTCAGAAGATGGAAGAGAAGTCAGTGTGAGGCAGGTTTTTCCTACGCTTGCGAAAAGAAAACAGCTCAACTGAACTTTAACCATTTTGCAATAATGCCTAGTGATCTCTAACCAAAGTAACCCTGACCAGAAACCTATACATGTCAAAACTCAACAATGTTCATGGTTGCCTTGATGGACAGCAGCCACAAGTTGAACAACTGAGTGTTTAATTTTAGCACAAGCACACCCACCTCTAAACTCTGCCCCCCTCTAGACTGGAGCTAGGCAGTAGCAGAGCACATTTCTAGATGCAAGAATTCATTCTGACACCTTTCATGCTGCCATTTTGCTAGCACTACAGCCATGCATTGCAACTCTAGAGTGGGAGTATCCATGGTCGTAGTCAGATCTACTCTGCAATGATTACTGCTTCGCAATTCTACTTTAAAATTTGTAATGTGAAGTGTAGGTCCTGTAGACAAGTACAATCAGTACTGGCAATCTATTGGCTTCTTTCTACATTATCTTCGACCAAATTTGACCGAACAGATGTACCAAAACAGGTACAGGAAACAGAATGGTGGACACTTAGCACCCATCAGGAATAAACACCACTGTAGAGTAGCATTTAGCTTACTCTAGTTAATTCTCAAAGAGATAGCTGTTGGGTAAATGTACTAGCAGCTGCTAACTTTAGCAATTGCACAAAAACAAGTTTGTTCCATCATTCACAGACACCTATTCATATTTCTGCTTAAATTGTTTCCAAGCTAGTCACTTATCAACTAATTAACTAAGCCTTGTGCTTGTACAATTGCCTAACTAGTGTGGGAACAACTTCAGTATCTGCATGAAAATACCGTCTTCGATTCTGTCGATTCTGTGAGCTTAAGTTTCAACCGCAACACTTTCTTCGACACATCAGAGGTGGCCATTACAGTTGTTCACGTGTATCTAGCCACCTGCATATCCAAACGCCCAAGTTAACAACCATGAGTCAATTTATAATGGGCGTGTCTATTTGTTGTTTAAAGGGCCATCGCCCCAGATGAGTGGAAATGCTATTAGACAATAGCTGCTACAAATCCACATGGTCTCATGTTAAATGGGCCATATTGCATGCATTGACTTGACGCCCCTCACTCACACCCCGGAAAGTTGTGTTGCGCAATAGGATCCCTTGCGCACCCCAGAGGAGGAGTTAATTGCTCTGCCTTTTGGTACTGTTGACTACTATCGCTCTCTGTCCCCCGCACACTGTCTAGAGGTGCACGCCATTTACTCCCCAACTTCATCATCTCTGGTGAGTAAACTTACTCGATGTGTATGTTTGTGTTTACATATGCAACAATTCATGTGTACGTTCAGAAACCTAATATCAATAAGGTGAATCGTGTTCCTCGAGGCAAAAAGCCTATACTGTATGAAAGGCCTTTAATGTATTGGTCTACAGAAAAAGGCTTACCATCGGCTTTTCAAAATAGTCATTCATTCTAAGCTATTTGCATTTTCAGCCAAATGGTGTAGAAGGTCTCCGCGAGGCCTCCGATCCTTAAAATGTTGATTGTAAACGTTATTGTACCTCTTCAAATATATTTTCTGGGATAATGTGAATTTTGCAATTATTGTTCTGAAGCGAATACTTATTTAAAATAGTATTCACATTCAACGATAATAGCCAGAGGACACAAGGCCGAGTCCTGCTGTCAAAAGTCTATAAAAGGAACGCAATTGGTGAGCTATCCTGAGCTGCTATTCCTGGACCTGCTACTGATAAATTGTGACAGATGCAGAGAAAGGAATGTTGACGCGCTGACTTGCTCCAGCATCACCACATTTATGGGTCCCTGCAACGCTATTTCCATATCGAATTAACCTGTAATGAATAAACGGTGTGGATCTACTCTGTAAACGTTCACAATAAGGCGTGATACATTGTCCATGTTGGTTGTGGTGCCATTAAAATATTGAGCATACGGTTTATAAGTATAAGGCGTTAAAGCTGCAGCTTGTTGAACTCACTTTAAGATTGTCTCTCAATATATGTATTCTGAAATTCCCTGTTACTTTGGTCTTGCCTTTGTGTGCGTCTTTTCAGTTAGTGTTAATTATTATTATTAATAAATAACAAATAACTTAATTATTCCATGGAAGGTCAGGACAGAAAAAAGACATACGTTCAGCAAGAATATACCAATAACTAATTTAACCACACTTTTTTGATTAAATATTACATTTAAATGATTGATACATGTAAGATTCTATAACCTTTTTGTTACGTTAGGTTTGGGCATAATATACTGTAGCATTATTGTATTATATCGTGCCCTCTTTCTCTGACCTGTTTTTATTTGTATGTTCAGTAGGTCTGGGCTGTGTCCCATTGCTGCAGCCATGGCACCCAAAAAGAACAAGTCCACAAAAAAAAATAAAGGAGATTTAACTGAAATGACAATTATGGTGGAGGACAGCCCGATCAACAAGATGAATGGACTGAATGCCCTTCTGGAGGGAGGAAATGGCTTCAGCTGTATCTCTACGGAAGTTACCGACCCTGTGTATGCTCCTAACCTCTTACAAGGTTTGAGCAACATGCGACAGGATAGCTTCCTTTGTGATCTTACCGTAGCTACTAAGTCAAAGTCCTTCGATGTCCACAAGGTGGTCATGGCCTCTTGCAGCGAGTACATTCACAACATGTTGAAGAAGGATTCATCCCTCACAACGATAGATCTCAACGATCTTTCACCTGTAGGCCTTGCCACAGTCATCACATATGCCTACTCGGGTCAGATGACCCTGTCTTTGTATGGTATTGGCAGCACAATTGCGGCAGCTCTGTTGTTACAGATCAACACCCTGGTGAAGATGTGCAGCGACTTCCTCATGCAGGAGCTGAGCGTGGAGAACTGCATGTATGTGGCCAACATTGCTGACACCTACAACCTCAAAGAAACCAAGATTGCCGCTCAGAAGTACATGCGCGAGAACTTCATCGAGTTTTCAGAGATGGAGCAGTTCCTGAAGCTGACCTACGAACAGATCAGTGACTTCCTCACAGACGACTCCTTGCAGCTGCCCTCCGAGATCACTGCCTTCCAGATTGCTATGAAGTGGCTAGACTTTGATGAGAAGAGGCTGAAGTATGCTGCAGATCTCTTGACTCACATCCGCTTTGGTACCATCTCGGCCCAGGACCTGGTTAACCACGTCCAGAGTGTTCCCAGGATGATGCAAGACCCTGAATGCCATCGTCTGCTGGTCGACGCCATGAATTACCACCTGTTGCCATTCCAGCAGAATATCCTTCAGTCTCGCAGGACAAAGGTGCGTGGAGGTCTCCGGGTGCTGGTGACAGTAGGTGGACGGCCTGCCTTGACAGAGAAGTCTCTTAGCAAAGAGGTACTCTACAGAGATGAAGATAATGTGTGGAATAAATTGACAGACATGCCAGCTAAGAGCTTTAATCAGTGTGTGGCAGTCTTGGATGGCTTCCTTTATGTGGCTGGAGGAGAAGACCAGAATGATGCGAGGAACCAGGCTAAACATGCTGTCAGCAACTTCTGCAGGTGAGGGTTTGCACTCATCCATTCACTGTCACTCCTTCTCTACCAAACTAACTTGACGTTCTCTCTTTCATTCACTCCCTCTTACACGGACACAAATGCACACTCACTACATCTTTACACTACATAAAAATCAATAGCCATTATTATGTTTTGAAATACATGCAATGCATTATAGATCTTTGAAACATATCCTTGTCTCATAAAGGTATGATCCACGATTCAACACTTGGATCCATTTGAACAACATGCTCCAAAAGCGCACCCACTTCAGTCTCAACACTTTCAATGGCCTCCTGTTTGCTGTCGGAGGCCGCAACTCTGACGGCTGCCAGGCCTCCGTGGAATGCTATGTGCCATCATCCAACCAATGGCAGATGAAAACACCCATGGAGATCCCTAGGTGCTGTCATGCCAGCTCTCTCGTCGATGGCAAAATCTTGGTAACTGGTGGTTACATCAATAATGCCTATTCAAGGGCTGTGTGTTGTTATGACCCTTCCACTGACAGCTGGCAGGATAAGAACAGCTTGAGCACCCCGAGAGGCTGGCACTCTTCAGTCACAATAGGAGACAGAGCCTATGTCATTGGTGGCAGCCAGCTGGGCGGGCGTGGTGAGAGGGTGGATGTCTTAGCAGTCGAATGTTACAACCCTCAGAGCGGGCAGTGGAGCTACTCTGCCCCCCTGCATACGGGGGTTAGCACAGCTGGTGCCATCATCCTGGAGAACAAGATCTACCTCATGGGAGGATGGAACGAAATTGAGAAGAAGTACAAGAAGTGCATCCAGGTGTACAACCCAGATCTCAATGAATGGACTGAGGATGACGAGTTGCCAGAGGCTACAGTTGGCATCTCATGCTGTGCTATTACTATACCCACACGCAAAACGCGAGAGTCTAGGGCTAGCTCAGTCTCGTCGGCACCTGTCAGCATATAGAAGTTTAAGTTATTGTTCCTCAAGCCAGTCGGTATACCAAAGAACCCCCAAATACTTTAATGTCATCCCATCTTTGAAAGTCAAATCTGTGCTTGTATTGACCAAATCCATTGTCAATAAAATAGAAAAACTGATGATGATATAAAATGGTATGCATAATCTGGACAGATTTGATTGAATCATTTAATTTATTGTCATTTTGAAAAATATATTTCCGTGGATAAGAAAGAGATACATTCTGGAAGTTTGAGAGACAAATTCAAGTTTAGTTGACAAAGAGAACATTGATAGTCAAAAGCACTTGCTCAGAACTGACTTTGTTGTGTTTGATTAGGATTTGACAGAGAATGGTTCTAGGCATTTATATGAATGTGAAGAATCTCCAGATGTTTAATAAACACGGACATTTAGCCTTGATTCATTTACTTTTGGGGCCAATTCTGTCAAAATAGTTTTCTTCAGCCCTATTCTCCATAGCCGGTAAAAAGCTGTTATTTTACAATGATTCAGTTAATTATGTAAATGTTGCAAATGTTGATATGTTAGGCTTACCTTTATGTTTCAGAGATACAAAGCCTTACATTTTACAGGACATTGTAAAAATAATATAAACTGTGATTGTGAACAAAATGTATTTGTGTAATATTTCAAAAGAAACTGCTGTTTAGCGATCTGTATTTGGATACAAATATTATATACAAAATATAATAATATAAATATTTCAGCGATCATTGAATTAGATAAAGGAATTATTAAATCCTTAGTCTTAACCCTTATCTGTAGGATCTCACTCAATATTTAGAACACCTACCAGGAGTAGGTGCTGTAAGTTATTTTTCATTAACATTCAACAACACACTAAATAGACAAACACAACTGGGGGAAGGTTGTAGTCAAGAGGATTGAGTGAATTTGGTAACATTTGTTTTGTTAAAAAGAATGAAACAGAGAGCACATGGATATGTATTAGCCTGGGCTTTAATTGGAGTGAGGACTTAGCCTCTTGCATTCCTTGACAGCTCATGTATTTCAATGCACTTGTTTTTAAATTAAATAATTTGATGTGTGTGTATGAGATGGAACTGAAATTATTTATCAAACTTGTTGGTGGTTCTAATTAACACGCTTATGTACTCACTTATGAGTGAAGATTATTCAGTTAGTGTCATAATAGTTTCTTACATGCTCTGCACACTAATAATAAAAGAAAATACTTATAGAAAATATTGAGATTTTTATGAATATGTTTTCCTGCAGTGAAATAGTTGCATAAAAAGATGCTTTGCGTAAACAAAGCTTGCTTTGCAACATTTCGTCTTATTGGGCATTAATTTAGGCAATTTACTGTGCCTAAAGTGGTATTAATATTAGCATATTTGCAAGGATAGTGGGTAGCAGGGCTCTCAAATCAAACTGTACAGTGCCTGTGATGCAGTCATTGAGATGTCAGTGAAACTATAGATAGTGCATAGTGCCCGTGATACAATTGGTGGCACACACAGGTTCCTGGAATTATATATAGGGCACAGTGCCCGTGATGATGTCGGGGACACACACAGACAGGGACGGCGAAAGTACCTTCGCCGCCCTAGGCAAGATGTTTCAACACCAACCCCCCCCCCCCCCCCCCCCCCCCCCCCCCCCCCCCCCCCACTGGGAGCGCAAATCGGAGAGACGTCCCCCCGCCTCGGCGCCCTCTGCTGGTGGTGCTGGACTTCGCTATTTGGCGCCCCCCTCTTCATGGCGCCCTATAGGCTGCCTAGTTCGCCTGTAGCAAACGCCGGTCCTGCACACAGATTTATGGAATTACATAGATAGTGCAATGCCGTGATGGAGCTGGTCATGAAAGTTCTTCACAGTCCTTTGGTACCTACATTTCTGAAATTGTCTGTCATCTCTGAAGAAGGTTAAAGTTTAACATCCACATCTATTCTAGTCAAATTGCCAATGCTGTGGTAGCCTGCATTCAAAAGCAGCTTTGACCCATTTGAAAGCAGCTGAATATCGGTTGTAAAAGCGAATTCACTTCTAAATAACAAAACATAACTTCCCTATTTTCTTTTCTATGCTTAGTTTTATTTCATTGCGAATTCCTGGCTAGTTCAATCGCGGTACTGCACTCCGTTGGATTATAAAAAGGACACCTGCAAAATATATTAACTTTGCAGAATGCCTGGTTCTCGAGATATTCGTAGGAAACTGCAGACCAGAGGACCAATCACATTGGGGCTGACACTCGAAGAAAGCAAGCCAAATTTGAAGCAACTTTTTTTAATCTTCATTATTTTGTGTCAAAATGCTTATCCAAACAGAAGCAATCGCGGCACTCCACTCCGGTGGATTATAGAGAGGACACATGCAGAATATGAATTTTGCAGAGTGCCTTATTCTTGAGCTGATCGTGGGAAACTACACCCATTCTAATTCGTACACACACACACACACATTCCTGTCATTATTAGATATATAGTTAACATTCACATCAAGGCTTTTATGAAAATGGTGCATATCCTCCTTTCTCTTCCTTAAAATTTCCTGTCACTTCACTATCATTGTCCCGGTAAACGGTAAAATACAAAATAATAATGATAATAAAGTTTAAATTACTGTCCCAATATCTGATTCACATAAGAAAGAAAGTTATATGGTATAATTATTGTTATTATTATACTTTCATAATTTTCTCTTTAGTCATGCCTATGTGTCATAATTCCCCATGCGACGGCAAATACAGAGCACGATTTTCACGACATTAGGCCTACATTATATCATCATCACGATACGACTTTTTCGTTTGTCATTGTCATTTCAAGGCTGTCACCAAGGTGTGTCCACGTCATGGCAAACGTGGGTTGGAGGATTATCACTAACAATTGTCTCTGGAATGAAAGGAAATACTGCTGAGTCATATCAAGGGTAAATGTCTTGTGATACAAATTCGAGTCAATAATCAATTTTTTTTAACACAGTTCTTTTCTATTTCCTTTCAATCACTGAATCGTTCCGTAAATATGTCTTTCAGAAAAATAACTCGTTACAACATATGTATTTAGAAGATTCGGACCGTCAGCAAACGCTATCACTGCTGGGCAGTCACGTGTGTTCGTTCAACATGAAGTGGAGAAAGACCATTTAAGCAGACAGGAGTCCGTAACGGCGCATTCGAGTAGGTCATTTGAGAATAGAGAACAACATACTTCTTTATTGTCCATCAAGAAAGGCAGTCCATTACGTAGACAAATGAATAATAAATCCAACTGTATGTGCAATTGGGGACGTCTTCTAGAAGAAACCACCTTACCTTAACCTCTGTCTTGGAACATTTTACCATTACGTTTTTAATAGCTTGTTAGCCTGATATAACAAGATATGTGCGAAGGCCTTCTTGATAGCTGGCGAACGTTAGCTGACAGAGCGGTAACTTACGGGGAACTACTAAACAATAACTAGAGCATTTTTTATTTGGACCATATTTGAGCGACAGAAAGTACATTGGTAAACTTGGCTGGCTAGCAAACGTGCTTGCTAGTTGTGTGTGCGGAACTAGCGAGTTACAGTCAAGTCAGGAAGAACGCGGTTGTCTATCTCTACCACACCGGGTGTACTATGGGCTTGCTGTCACAAGGGTCGCCGTTGAACTGGGAAGAAACAAAAAAGTATGCCGACTTTGTTAGGAAACATGGTATTATTCAGTTCCTCAACATCTACAACAAGGTGAAAGAACGGCAGAAGGATGTGTTGAAATGGGGCGATGAGGTAAGGAAGGGTTTGTCATAACTTGACTAGCGAATTAAATAGTGCTGCAGTAGTCTAGCGCTAGTTAGCTGACAAGCTAACTGACCTTAGTAGTATAGTTTTACATTGTAAACCCTGTTGTTTGTCTGCATGAATTAAACACATAACCCAGGTGTGATGATGAAACAGTCAAGGTGCATTACATTGTCATTGGCAAGTCATATACTTTGCAGGCGCATGCAACGTTTGTGGTGCAGGCAAAACGTTTCACTTTGTTAGTTAAGCTAACTAACTAGCTACAACTACTAGGCTGTAGGCATGTTTTTGAGTAATGCCTTGCAATACGGCATATTACTGTACACTGTAAAACGGTTGTACCCTTTGAATAAACCAGTCTTTGGCATAAAAAAGAATAATAAAATAATGGCTAACTAGCTATCATTGTGAAATCTGGACTGAGGGGCTACACTATTTGTCGAGTAAATGTATGGTTTTAAAAGGTAGGCTGATTTAAAAGTGAAATTTGTTCTACTTCCCGCAGTGACCCACATGTGACTGACGTTTTTTTTTAATTAAGACCATTAGTATGAGAAACTGGCTACTGGGATAGAACCTACTAAATGTCAGCATGTTCCACTAATATATGTACTCTTTATGTTGTTTGCAACAATACAGACGACTAAGAACTTTCTGACATGGTTCCATACCAGTCTTTATTTCATGCATGCTGGTCCTAAAACTTCAGTGTGCTTCAGCTTGACCACAAGCCGGCTTTGATTTCAAACGATGTGGAATGTTGTTGTTATAGAGTAATCCTGCTAGCAGACAGGGGATTTACTGGGTGTCAAAGTCAAGGAAACATAATCGATGAATTGGAATAGATGTGAGGGTTTCCCAATCCTATCTTGGAAATATGTCCACAGGCCCTGAGTCTGATGAGCCATTCTGGTCTAGTGAACATAAATTAGGATATATGCCTATGGTAGATAGCCTAAAATTGCAATTTTTGTGTTTGATTGATTGTTTAAATGCCCATGGCCACTTCATTCCACTGAAAGTAAATATGTCAGGGAAATGTTGTCTCATGCAGTCCTTTATATTAAATAACCTATAGGCTAATAAACTATTATAAGGCTGGTAAAGGACATGAATGAAACTATTGCGACCTTGATCATTCTTGTGGTTTAATGATAACCGTAAAAGCCAGTTTGTGTTCTTCTAGGTGGAATACATGTTGATTGAAATAGACGAAAAGAATGAAAAGGTTCGTCTTGTGCTGAATGGTGGAGAGGTTTTGGAAACGCTTCAGGAAAGAGGTGAAAACAGTAACCCCAAGTAAGTAAGCTTGAAATGGACAGTTCTCATCTTTCCAGAGGTGTTAATTCCCATACAACCAGTAAGAACTCGATAAGAGTTTACCTCTGCGTAGTGTAAATGTGTTTGTACAAGCCCATGAGTATGATGCGTGCAGCCAATGATGTCGACCAAAAATGTGTGGAGCCAACTTCACCCAGGGAAAATGCCAGTGGCACAGGGGAATAGTGAAGCCATAGCATTCCTCATTACTGCCTCTCAGTTGCACATATACTGAAGGCCTTGCCCTGAAGCACAAATGTACTCCACATATCACAGAGGCAAGCTCACATGAGAAAAACAAAACAAAAATCCGGTTTACTTTATTTGAATGAACTATCACTGGAAAATATATAACAAAGAATGCAGGACCTTTGACTCCCAGGTGACTTCTGTCATAGTCTGTTGTGTCTGAAAAGTCCTGTGTTTGGTTTCTTTCTGAAGCCATCCCACCCTATGGAGGCCAGAATATGGCAGCTACATGATTGAAGGGACTCCAGGACAGCCGTATGGAGGGACTATGTCAGAGTTCAACACAGTGGAGGACAACATGGGGAAAAGGAGGAGAGAAGCCTTGTCAGTCCTTAACGAGAATGAAACACTCTGTACCATCACATCATTCCCAAGGTAGCTTATTCACTTCCTAGTTTTGCAGTCACACTGGTGGCAGATGCATCATGGCCCAAGCTACTTTTGTGTTGCTTTAGAAGTAATCACTACATTTGAACAATAATTGAACTCTAACTATAAACTGTTTTTTAGGTTAGGATGTCTAGGGTTCACCCAACCAGAGTACCGCCCTACACCTGTTGAAAAAGGAGTGTCAAAGTCATTGTTCTTCCCAGATGAAGCCATAAACCGACACCCAAGATTTAGGTAGGCTTGTGTTCATGTTGCATTTACCGATAAGGCCAAGATTATTTTTCCTTTTCAAGTGAATTATGAATATAGATCATATTCTGCATAAAATTCACGTTAGGTCTAATGGCAAGTATATTGCCATTAGACCTAAGTAGGTTGTCATAATGCCTGAGCAGACTAGTAAAAACAGTTTTGACATATTCTGTTGTCCTGTCTTTTTGTTTTTTTTGCATTAGACACTATTTGTAACATTTGTATTTCTTGTAACAATGTCCTTTCAGCACCTTGACCCGGAACATTCGTCATAGAAGAGGGGAAAAAGTGGTTATCAATGTACCAAGTATGTTTAGAGATGTTTTTGTGTTTAGTGCCATTCCAATTCATTAATATTTGCACTGACTGAAAAAAAAATCTAATCAATCCTTTGACTTGTCATTTGACAATCAGAACTGCAACATTCAGCTGTTTTCCCTCTCTCCTTTTACCTGCTAAGTCTTCAAAGACAAGAGCACTCTGTCTCCTTTTGTGGAGAAGTTCCTCGAGGATGACGGGGAGGCAGCCAGGGCATCTCTCCCTGATCACATCTACATGGACGCCATGGGCTTTGGGATGGGCAACTGTTGCCTTCAGGTACATGCGACACACAACATCCCCTTGACACATGATTGTGTACGGTTAACTGCATGGTGTGGTAAGGAACAGTTGTTGGTTTGTAGATGATTATATAATCAATCATTTATTTTTGTCAGGTCCCCAAAGTTATGTACTGGTTTTGCACACCTAATAAGTAATATTTAAATGTACTTTAGCCTTTTTATGGTGTTTTCACAGGTGACATTCCAAGCTTGCAGCATTGATGAGGCTCGGTACCTTTATGACCAACTAGCAACATTCTGCCCTATTGTGGTAAGGCCCATTTTGTGCATGGGTGTGTAATTGTCATTACATCCAATACAAACATAACAACCAATACAAACGTAAGTTAATTTTCACACACTATTAATATTGCACTATTAGTAGGTCACTTCAGATAAAAACTAGGGATCAGGGAAAACAACCATACAGTTCAGTATCACAATTATTTCCACCCACAATATTTTTATTGTCATATTGACGGCAACTCCTTCAGTCCTCATAACAAACTGCATCAGAATCAGAAGGATTTTATTCGCCATGAATGTTTGCACAAACAAGGAATTTACTTTGGCAGGGAGGTGCATACATTAAACATATAGGAATATTGAAACTTAAATACGTGGACTAACTATACAAAAGGAGCAAAGTCTAGCTAATACTAAGGGGGGTCTAGTTAATACTAAGGGGAATAAAAAATAAAATATAAGTAGCCCTAATTTACAATCTAACCTGCATGTTTTCTGTCCTCATGTTCGTTTCAAACGAAAAATCATGGTGTGCAATGAAGCTAGAGAAAACATCCTGCACCTACACAGTTCACATCCAAAGTCTGGAGACACTGTCTTTCATACTTTTAAAACCAGAGCTAGACATGTCTAAATATGTGTGCAAGCTCTGTCAGGCAAAATGAAGGCATTGTGGAAATAACACAAATGTTTGCTGTCATATAACGCAACACATCCAGTGTTTCCCAACACGACAGAATCAAAACAAAACATGCAGCAGCAGCAACAAGCTGGACTCGGGTTCTAATAAACTTCACAGTAGCTCTACACACTAGGAAGTCTGTTACTCATTAGCTGCGACCAGTTGCTCTATAGCTCATTCTGACGGTCCGTCCATACAAATTTGTGTGCGTGTACATGGTCGCAGGTATTGTGAATTTGCGCTCGTTTCATCTGAAAGCAGAATAACAAAAATGACAGCAAATCAAATATGCAGGTGCCTGGTAGATTTCCTTTGCTCACCAGCCAATCTTATGGAGTGGCTGGTAAAATTGTAACTTTCACCACAAGCCATTTGGCCGGTAAACATAAATATGGACCCTTTTTTGCACCCTGCAATTAATGCACATAAAGTTCACTTAAAGGCACAATTGTTAAGTTATTGTGGGGTTTGTTCTAAGAGCTCAATGCAGTAGTAATGCAATGCAAAGCTTACTGCACTTGAATGTCCTCTGTGACAATTTCTTTTTAAAGTTTACTGATCAACCCTTTGGCAGTTTTTGCCTTTAGAAGTAGACTAGTCAATGAATTAATCGCTTTTTATTAGGGCTGTCCCCGACTAAGATTTTCTTTGGTCGACCAAGACTCGACTGAACACTTCTGAAAATCGACTAATCTAAATTTGAAAAGTTGTAATTTTTTTCTATAAATGTCACAATGTTTTTTAGCAAACCATTTTGTGTGATGTGTTACCTCACTGTTTTAAGAGATAATCTGAAAGAAATAAATACATAAGAAGGGTGATTGACAACTATACCAAAAATGTACAAACATTTTCCCGATCTGACTCAATGTAGAGCTAGCTGCTGGACACTCCAGATTCAGCCGCTATAAAATTAGCTATTAGTAAGAAGCCTTGTGTAGTCCTTTTGTTATCGAATGCCGATATAATAAAAATGCCTCAGTGTTTGCATGCATTAGGGAAGTACGCCAATTTACGGTTTTCAAGTGGTACATCATATTCAACGTCAAACTATGGAATATACACAGTTGTTGGCAGTGTGCACAAATACAAATATAATTCATAAATATAGCTGCAAGCAGCGATGCGGGTTCCTCCGCAAAATGGCAAAATATTATACAAATGCACATTGTAGAAGGTCAAGAGTTGGACAACAAGAGAGCAAAACTACTTCATGTTGGGCCAACTACAATAGGCTGAATGGGGATTTGAACTCATGAGCATAAGGTTACAAGGCAGCCTCTCTATCCTCTCTGCTACACACCAACTGTTGAAAATGTATGAGTAAAAAGGTCAGACTATTAGCTTTGGTCAGCTTTGAGACAAAGGTTAAGAAGCGGTTGACATTTCAAAGTGGAATTGCATGAAATTGCGCATGGTATTTCATAATGATGTCATCCTGTATAACTAAACAGATATTCCAATTTAAGACAGGCTAAAAGACTGTGGCTGGATTCAAACCTGCAACCTTATACTTTGCAGGTCACTGTCCCAGTCCATTGAGCTATTCTCAGTGTTGAATAACGTCAAGTTCAGTTACTGTAAAAAAAAGTAGGCTGTTTCTTCTGTGGTAAGAGTTGTTAGATTCAGCCAAAGTTTAAACTACTCAAATTCAATCATATTTTGACATGCCAACGTGAAATTGTTGATGGTACTTCAGAGTGATGTCATCTTGAACCCAATAAGGTTTGAAAACCATCAGTCAAAATGATATTTGATTTATTGACACAAAGATATTGAGGCAATGTGGACATTTACATAAATACACCCCTTTCAGACATTTTGTATTACATTTCTCATTCCATTTCACCCTATATAAAAATACACCTGCCCGCACACTATCCCCCAATCCATGCAGTTTACCTCCCTCCCAGCACAAGTCAAGCCAAAGCAGAAAATGCTGTAGTGGAGGCATGAAGTTTAGACGTCGACCAAAAATTGCCTCCCACAATCAAAAAAGATTGCTCGCAACACTGTTTCCAGAATTTCTCAAAGATGGCTTGAAGACCGCTTTCCAGAACCACAGTCATCTTACAATCAAGAAGAACCTCATTGGCAAAAGGTCTATGGCACAGCCCATGATCATCTCCTTGCCAACATAAATGAGGAAAGGCCGACTCTTAATTCCCATTAAACCACACAACATGCACTCTCAGGGTGACCAACGAGATTATTTTAACTAACAAACAACAATATTACAAACATCTAACTGAACGAACGCAACAACTGAAATCCCTTGCATCGCTGTTGTAACCAAACTATTTTCCACAAGTCTTGGGCGATTTTTGACATTCCGCACTGCATGCTGGGTACCCTAGAGCGCTGACGCTGATGATCTAGCTGTGCTCCGACTGCGTGATATGACGAGATGCTAGTGACGCGCTAAGGTCTCGGCGTCTCCTGAAATGTAACGCATCTTTCTGCCTTGAAGCTGCGTGCGCATCATCATCAAGACCCCATGTATATGTCAAGATAACATCGAAGCTAACAATTTCGCCAAATCTGACAGCAGCTTTGTATACCATATGTACTGTGTTATGGTTGTTTGAGTTAAACAACCTGCTTAATGAATTCAATGGCTGTTAAATGTCAAATCCAACTATAAATTTATAAAAGAGAGTTCCAATCAAATCTGAATTCTTTTTAAACCTAGAGGTTTAAAAGACAACCTTTGCCTAAACTGACATGCACCAACTCAGAGAACTGAGTCCATTTACACATTTAGTTTCTATTTTTTACTCTATTCTTAAGGCACAGCTATGTTTAACTTAATGTCTGCGCCTTTCTGTCACCAAATGTCTCTGGAGTGGGGGGTGGGGGCTTCACAGGGTGTCTACGGGTGTAAACAAGTAAAATTTAAGACTTTTTAAGACCTTTTAATACCCCTTCCAATTGGAATTAAAGACCAAATTTACGATGGAAATACAGATCAAAAGTGGAAATATACAGTAATCTTCCCAAACACTGATGTCTGTTCAATATGAACAGTATGGTAAAATGACAACAATCGGTTGAGTTTAAATACATTGACTAAATGTGTGTAATGCGAAAGGATAACACAAAAATGGAATTGCTGTCCTAAACTATATTTTATATTACACAATGGTGGAGCAGAAACTAGCAATTCCATGAATCCCATGGAAACAAAGGCAAATGTGTGAGATGTACTGATGTGGAGCACAAATCATCCAAGAAGCAGTACTTCTCTTGAGTGGTTTTTATTCAGATGACTAATCATTGGATTCAGGTCAAAAGTCTATATCTTGAACTGGTTTCATTACTTAAGACACTAAAAGTCAGCAGCTTGGCATGCTGGGACATGGAAAGGATAAACAATTTAGACTTTCATCAAAGTAAAAAATGCTGGTTTGTGCTTTTTTCGCTTTTTTATCCTCAAAAAAGCAGCCTGCAGAGCTACTGTGTCTGTGGGGTGACTGTCTGTCTCTGGAGGGGCAAGCAGGGCCTGCAGGCAGTCAGGGCAGGCCAGCTGGATGAAGCTGTCCTGGGCTCAGGGCTGATGAGAAGCTGTCCTGATTCTGATTCTGTCCAGCTAGAGGGGGGTAGTCCAGCAAGGGATCAGTTTTTCTCTCAGCATCCTCTGTTGAACTCTGTTGAGCAGGCCTCTGCATGACCCTCCAGACCTGTAAAAGTGAAGAAAGGATCCATGTCAGTTGTGAAAAATGAAGCTTTTTACATCTACACTTGACAGAAACTACAGTTTGAAAAGACTGTGAAATGCAGTGGCATTACTTGAACTTGAATCCAAATGTGTTAAACTGATGGAGACCCGGCCATGCAAAGTCACTCCAAACATTTGGCTCGATTCCAGGCTCTGGCAACAGTATTTAGCTCTAAACTGGTCAATATACACATCTGACCAAAGACCAGCTCGAACTTTGCCTGTAAACAGTGATTCTGACTGTCAGAGACCATTAAATAGGCTGACCGAGTGAAACTAGCCTGGCTAACGTAGGTCGCTTTCTCAGGAAAATGACAAATGAAATAGGCTTGTTTTGAAAGATCCTATATACTGGCTATCTTCAGTAGACTTTTGTCTACAAAAAGCAGCCCTCCCTGACGTTTTAGGACTAGAATTTAGTGAATTACGATATCGTTTACACACTGCCAGTGAGTGAGCAAGCCGAGTCTGTCACTGAGGCTTTGTCAAAACAATGTACCCCCGGGACGCAGTCTCACTCCACTTGCAAGTTTTCCACAAATCACAAAAATAATCGGAGCATCTGGCTACAAGCACAATTCTTACATCTCCTAAAGGCTTCCCTCCTCGAGGCTTGGTAACAAACACATTTTTGGTGTCGACCGAACGGTAAAATGGTGAACTTATGAACGTGACGCGACCAAAACATGGCTGCCGCCTAAGCCTATGCGGTCTCCCTGGCGCATAGGCTTATTACAAAGACTTTCTCGACCCAAATCAAAATTCTGAGCCGACAGGTCAGTGGGGAATTGCTTGTTCTCCTAAAAGCTGCCCTCCTCTACCTTTTTGATGAATTCGCCGAGATGCTACAAGATTCAGTAATTACACAGAGGGAAAAAGCTAGCTACTTTTCGAGTTAGGTTTTCCGTCACTTCAAACTCACAATCTAAAGGTCTCAAAGTGCTCAAACCTTCACCATAATTCAAGAGTAGTGTACTTTCACGAACCCAATCATTGATTCTAGCTTAAAATGTGTAAAAATAGGACTTACCGAACGTGGCTGCCTCCAACACGGCTTCAGGTGATTCCAGTTGAAAACAACAATGGCCGCCAAAAAATTATTTATATTTGTAACGGCGAGCTGCGATTGGAAGCGAAATGAGGGTGAGGGTGGGGCTTGGTCAGCACACCATTTCCAGAAAGGATGTGTGTGCGTCTCGCCAAGCTTGCTCGTGTGTCAGTGGGTTGACCACCTGTTCCTCTTTGCGCTGAATGCGCACAGCATTTTCAATATGCGACGTGCGGAACAAGGGGTGAAAATGCTGTGCGACACAACGCAAAGCGGGACAGGTGGTCACCCTAGTGTCAAGGGGCAGGATGAGTCTGTGAGAATTTGGAGCTCGCGCACTTTGGAGCAATTCAATTGAATTCAATCATATATTGACATGCCAAGGTGAAATTGTTTATGGTACTAGAGATTGATGTTGTCTTGAACCCTATTAGGTTTGAAAAACAATCAGTCAAAATTATATTTGATTTATTAACAAAAAAAGTATTCAGGCAATTTGGACATATACATAAATACACTTCTTTCAGCCATTTTGTATTGCATTTCTTATTCCATGTCACCCTATGTAAAGACATGTATTCTACACATCTGTAACTAATTTTAAGTCTATTGGGTCTATGGTTTATGACTAGAAGGGTTTTGAAGGTTGTACCAAATTTGGACAGTACAAGAAAATGCATAAGTCTAACAATATGGGTCCTTGAGGCTTTTTTGTTCCCCATGAGAAATAAGGAATGTATACCAATTATCAGGCATTTTGGAGTAATGGGGCGCTGGGGAAATCACGTTGACTTTGGGCGTGTTTTCATAGCGCCACCTATCGCGCACATGGGCCACTAGCCGTCTGGGAGTAATGAGTGACCTATCATTGGGCCAAATTGGAAAAAATCGGGTCCAGGACTTTTTGAGCTATTGGGCCATTTAGCAGAGAAACATAATAATAAGAATAATAGGAATACCAACAAAAACAATAGGCTTCTTCTTACCGGAGGAACCCTAATAAGAAGAATCTAACAAAAACAATAGGTTTTTGGGAAGGGAACCCTAATTATTGATACAAATAAACAAGACTTATTTTGTCATTACATAAACAAACACTGCACAGTAGTTAAACACTGCCTCCGCTCTGTGATTGTGCCATTGTGATTTAATTTGCATAGTAATGTAATTTTTCCGACCGTGTCCGAAGAAATCAATGCGGCACTTTGCCAAAGGTGTGGGCATTGTCAATATGGCCTGAGATATGAAATACAATTCTTCCATCTAGGGGTCGACCGATTATCGGCGCTGTTATTAAGCATTTTTATGGTTATCGGTGTCGGTCATTTTCAAAACCGATTTGCCGATAAAATATATATATATATATATAATTTGTTTTCATTATTTGTTCATTTGTTGCTTGTTATGGTTTAAATTTACTTCTTTAAGTTTTACGAAACATTTACAGAATGCTGCTGGATGCTCCCTGCACTTTTTTGTTGTTATTATTATTTATAATAATGTTGTTATTATTAACAGTTCTCAAAATTAAAGATATTTCAGAGGCCTTTTTATTCTTAATTTTGACATTAATAAAACTTTTACACTAGACATATAAATAAATACTGGTTACAAATATTGGTTATCGGTCTACTTGATTTGTAATTATCGGCATCGGTCCTGAAAAATGCATATCGGTCGATCCCCTACTTCCATCCAGTTGTTGTTAAATGTACATATATTTCTTTTTTTTGCTGGTGCACCTCCCATTTTTACCAGTGATGCTTGATTCAACTTGCATCTACTACCTGCGCAGATATCAACTGCGAAACTGGGTAGGTTGCCAAGTTGAGGTCACAAATGTGTTGACATTTGTATGATGTTGATTGTGTGAGTAGGGCAACTGGACAACCTTGGAATAATATATTGATTCACATAACGATGTTTGGGCCATACAAATTAGTTTCCCTGGAGCAGGTATGTTTTTATGATCCAGGGGAAAAGTTAAGCAATCATTAATCTCCAATATTGACTGAATTGTAGTACACACTATTGCAATACATATTGTATCTGCTGTCAAGTATTGCAGTTATATTGTATCAGGAGGTCCCTACTGATTCCCAGCACGAATAAAATTGTCTGCTAAATTAATTAAATGTAAATTGTTCTAGTAAAAAGTTTAAAAAGCTAGCTCTGTCTTTGTCTTCAGATGGCCCTAAGTGCTGCGTCACCCTTCTACAGGGGGTATGTGTCAGACATAGACTGTCGCTGGGGAGTTATCTCTGCCTCGGTGGACGACCGGACGCAGGAGGAGAGAGGCCTGAAGGTGAGACCAGTAATGTAATTCAGAGTAAAAGAAAGTACAGCAAAAAAATTGTTATGTTGAAAGGTTTCTGAATACATAAACTGAAGTTACTTTCAAGCGTTTGTTTATGGTTTTAGTCAGTTTTACAGCAATTCACATTTCTCTATCAAATTATTATTTCCAGGGATGTCGCTAAACCCTTTTTACTGGGGCACGTGCCACAGTAAAAATCAACGCTTGTAAAATCAACGCAGTTTAACTAAAAACACAAACTGATGGGTGCCCGTAGGGCTGAGCGATATATTCCAAATTGTTATAATAAAAAACATGATTTTTAGATGTTTTTCTCCATTAGAAAACAACAGAAACAATTTAGATAGAAGAGCTGTTGTTATAAAGTACAAAATGTGTAGTGCAAATTTAAGCAGTTGCCATAACATGGTTCTTGCAACTTGACAAAATGGACCTCACATGGAACAATTCATGCAGAGGTCCTTATGTGACAGGACAAAAAGAGAGCAAAAGAGAGTGCCTGTGCGAGTGCAATTTTCAGTTTTCTGTGTGTGTATGTGAACACAGAGGAGCCAGACGGTGATCTTAAAACACAAGCAACACAAGGATTTTTATTTTATTTTTATATTTGATATATATAAAAAAAGGTTACGTTGTTGTAAAAATTATTGCGATATTATCGCTAATATTAGATATATCGCCCCGCCTATATTATTTCGTTTTTAAACGAAAATAAATGGTACCTCTAGGCTAATTGTAGCTAGCTCTCAAGTCTTCTCACGGTGTGTTTCACCTGTTGCCTAGCAACTCATTACTTTTGATAGAAAAGTTATTTGGTTTCAAACGAAAATAAATGGTACCTCTAGGCTAATTGTAGCTAGCTCTCAAGTCTTCTCACGGTGTGTTTCATGTATTGCCTAGCAACTCATTACTTTTGATAGAAAGCGGACAACATGGTTCTGCTAAAATGGCTTTAATTTCAACACAAAATGACACAAGTGATTCAAAGAGTCCAGTCTTCATCCTCACTTTCGATGACAAATCTTTTCAGCATCATCTGGATAGTAAAACTCAGCAGCTGACTCGTCGATATCGCTCATTTTGAAGCTGACGTCAGAGGGCAATACGGATCCGTATTGACCGGCGAGGAGGGCAATACGCGGCTGGCATGACTACCCATTAGCCAATCAGAAAGCTTGTACTGTTGTTGCCATATAATAACACGGTATATTATTAAATGGACAGGGTTCGTACAAGGTGCTTAAAGTGCTTGAATTTGACTTTTTGAAATGTAAGTCCTGGAAAATCCTTGAAAACAGTCATATTAATGACAAGGTACTTGAAAAGTGCTTGAATTATTTTCAGACAATATAAATGAATTTACAAAGTAATTTTGAAGTGTAATTTTGAATATGTATATACAGTCTTTTCGCTCAAAATTAACGCCTCAGCCCATCCCCCTCCTGCTAATTTAATTAAAGCACCATCAGTTTTTTCTGGCATTCTTTGGTTTGCGTTATAGCATAGGATCATGTTCTCAATTAATTTAAGTGTTTTTCAAGCACGATAAGAGAAGAATCAAGAATAAATCAATTTGGTTCTGAAGAAGCGCTGTCTGAAGCAGCATTCTTTGCACAAACACTAGACTCAAACACTGAGAGAAAAGCCGCATCTTCTCAGCCAGTGCACGCCAGTACCGCATTAATTAGGCCTACTTGAGAACGAAACAGAAAATGAATGTGTCCTGATGAGCAGTCTTTAATGAGTTTCAAAGTCTTAAATGAAGGTGAAGAGCTGGACGAAAACAACTGGATTTGTGTCAGATCCACGACGTGCATCAGGTCTTAAAGAGACAGATGTCTAATAAACCCACTGCTGTCCATCTCATTAATGTTAATGAAAGAATACAAGAAAAAGAGAAAATCACTCGCTGCTGTTGATTAAATAACATTTGTAGCTTTAATAAGGATTCATTTAAAGTAAATAAAGTATATGTTTGATAAATGACATCTCTGATTATAGTCCTTGAAAACCCCAAAATAGTGCTTGAAAAGTCCTTGAAAGTACATTTTACATTTATTCATTTAGCAGACGCTTTTATCCAAAGCGACTTCCAAGAGAGAGCTTTACAAAGTGCATAGGTCACTGATAATAACAACAACAAGCCCCAAAGCATTGCGAGTAGCCAAAACAAGCACACATTGTGAACAACCAAAAAATAAGTGCCAAAGGGAAAAACCATAAGAGCATGTAGTTAAGCAAGTTACAAATTAACAACATGAATCTGTAAGTGCAAGTGTACTTGTAGAAAAACAAGCCACTGTCAAATAAAATAAAAATATAAGATTAACTAAAAGTACTGGAATTTCATTATACAGTATCTGTACGAACCCTAAATGTATTAGTTAAGTGTTTCTGTTTGGTATAAAGTAAGTCAAGTGATACTGCCTAGTGGGCTAGTTCAAATTTGTATCTTTTACAAAAAAAACATGCAGCATTGCATGCTGCACGCATTGTGCCAGCCAATGAAAGTCAACAAACAAGCTAGCGCAACTCCAGAGGAAGCAAACATTCATATGAGTAAACTGCTTTGATGGCAAGTGTAAGCAAGCGTTAACAATGTCTGAAAATAACGCCATTGGGGTTGATTTGCCGGACAAAGAAGAATTGGTAAAAAAAATTGAACCTCTGTCGTTTGGAAATTATTTGGTTTCAAGTTATCTGACATCGACCAACAAACAGCCTACTAGCCTACTCTGTAAGTTGTCTCGTCGAATTTTGCGAGCCAAAGGTGGAAACATTTTCATTTAGCAGACGCTCTTATCCAGAGCGACTTACAGTAGGTATAGGGACATTCCCCCCCGAGGCAAGTAGGGTGAAGTGCCTTGCCCAAGGACACAACATAATTTTGCACGGCGGGGAATCGATCCGGCAACCTTCTGATTACTAGCCAGACTCCCTCACCGCTCAGCCATCTGAAACACTAGCAATCTCTCTCACCACGTGAAAGCCATGCATGTGTGCGAAAATGAATCTACCAGAATGTGTTTGACAAATCCAATGCCAGGCTGGTTAGAATTGTGAAATGTATGTTTATTGTAGGCCAACAGAATCGAGTATTCAGCCATGTAATAATTTTTTATAGCTAGAGCTAACTCAAAAAATATTTAACAGTATTTTTGCGATCCCATAAACGTAGGCTACTGTTGAACGCGTAGGATACTGATAAGTCGATCTTCCGTGGCAATTGAACGCTGCAAAATTTGGAAAATTCAACTAATGTAACAGTGACACACCGGAGTTACCCAATCCAAATCCGTCCGAGTGCGGTAGATTAGCCGCTGCAGTGCGGATTGATTTGTCATGACATTTTAAGAATAACTAATATCGTGATAAATACCGATACTGTCAGTGCTTACGAATTATACCGTGATAAACATTTTAGGCCATACCGCCCAGCCCTATTGCGCGCTCGCATTAACTATGGATGTCACTAACAAAGCTGATATCAAACTGGCGTCCCTGAACTGTACGCATAATAAGTAGGGACCTGTGCCCCAGTAGAGCTTTATTTCTAGCAAAGCGCCTGATTATTTATTTAACACATTTTGCATCTGGAAAGGTCTAAACATATTATTTCTCTTTTCAGCCTTTGAAGAACAACAAATATAGGATCCTGAAATCAAGATATGATTCAATCGACAGCTACCTCTCCAGCTGTGGTGAAAAGTACAATGACATAGATCTTACCATAGATGAGGGGATCAATAAACAGCTTCTAGACGCAGGTAACGCAAAGCACAGTCACCAATATTGTATTGGTAATACAAAATCCTAAATGTTTCTATTTATGAAGTGAGTCATATCAAGTTTGTTTTTGTTTTTTAGGGATTGACAAATTGCTGGCACAACACATTGCCCACCTTTTCATCCGGGACCCACTGTCACTCTTCCAGGAAAAGATTAATTTGGATGATGAAAACGAGTCTGAACACTTTGAGGTAGAGCTCAAGTAGCAACCGCTTCAACCTGATATCTGTCGCTGATATCTGTCGTAACTAGGGCTGTCCCCGAGTAAGATTTTCTTTGGTCGACCAAGACTCGACTAAAACGTCTGAAAATCGACTAATCGAATTTTGAAACAAACATATTTTTGCGATCTGACTCAATGGCTGCTGGACATTGCAGATTCAGCCGCTAATAGCCTACTAATAATAAGACTCATATCACCAGTCCTGTTGTAACCGAATGCCGATGGTATTTAGTAGGCTATTTCTTACAATGTACTACAAATTAAAAATATTGTTTGTTTAACATGCAAATCATTAGAGCACGCTTATCACTGCCTGAACTTGCAGCATGCAAACTTAAGTAGAAGCTGAGTGGGGAACGGTGCAACAGAGAAAGATTTTGTTGTCTTGGCCGGAGAAGATAATGTCATTCGATTTGGATCTTATAATAGGCATATTCATTTTTCAACCCAGCGCGTTAGCATGAGCAAAGTAGGGCTGGGCCAACTTACATTTTTCAGGTGGTAGGCTACATCATATTTGACGTCGAACTACGAAAAATAAACCGTAGTTTGCATTCAACGTTTTTCAAGTCACCCGGTACTTTGTAAATGTAAATGTACTTTAATGAAATGCTGCCATACCACAGGTTTCTTTGCTATTTTGACTAATAACACAGACAAAGTTGACTATGGCAGAGTTTGTAGTTCTGTAGCCAATTGTGCTCGTGCCGTGTACCAAACCAAAATAAAGCGTAGAAAGGGGAAATAGTAACACCTTTTCTTTTAAATTATATATTTTTAGAGTTGCTTTATTTGTCTTAAATAATATAATCTACAATTACTGTAGAACATTTTGTTAATTCAGCAATGATGACACAAGCGGGAATCAAATCTCACACTGCCATACGGTAGCTCGACTAACAAAATCTTAGTCGACCAAAGGCATATCGACCAGAAAATCGACTAGTTGACTGAGTGGGGACAGCCCTAGTCGTAACACAAACATGATGGACTCGGCCAATCAACTTGACATGCCAATTGGATGAAACTACTGCAGTGCCCATGATACATATTTCAGACTATCACTGGTTGCTAGTTCTCCTAGTTAAACAGACTAAACTAACAAATAGCTGAATAACCTTGTCAGTTAGCAACTACTATGGTGAGCTGGCTGTATAACATTATCTGGGTAGCTTCCTAGCTACTGGCTGAAAGCCAGCTAACATGTAGTGTTGCACGGTATACCATGCCGAGGTACTGGCTTTTCAGGAACGTTTGACGCACATATTTATATAAATACAATTAATATAAATACCAAGGCTGTCAAGCGATTAAAATATTTAATCGCATTATTTCATATAGTTAATCGCGATTAATTAAATTAAATGTATTCAATTTATTTAATCTGTTCAAATTTTACCCCAATAAAATAATTTTTTGTGAAATAACATTAAAAGGGTGTACTTAAATAACTGGAGGATAACAAGAGGAAATTGTGAGGGAGTTTTATTCACTCACACATAGGCTGTATATACACATTGTTAGGGATGGGTATCGAAAACCGGTTCTGTATGGACCCAGTTCCAAATTTCTCAAAACCCGAATATCAATAAGGTCCAAGCTTATCGATACCGCTATCGAGACTAAGTAATATAATGTAACGTTGACTTATGTCTTGAGAAATAAGTAATGTTATTTAAATCAAATCACTGGTGCACAAACATACAACGTTTGACTAATAAAATGACTAAATTCAATTGAATGGCATGCCGCCTTTAAACTAAACAAAGAAGAATTTAATTGCCTCACGCTATTTTGCTTCATTCATCCTTTTGTTGCTAGCTACGATGGCAGAACGCACAAAACGGTCAAAGGCTTGGCTACATTTTATTAAAGCCAAACATAAAGACCAAGTGCAATATATGTTCTAAAGCAATTTCTTGTAAGGGGGGAACACAACTGCAAAGAACAAGCACCTTAAAGTTGTGCATCAAATAGAGTTAAAATGCAGTACTTTGACTGTCTTCGAGTCCCAACGGTGCCAACTCCAGCTGCCTTTGCAGGACAATCCTCTGGTGAGCGCACCCCAACTTCGTAGCAAGTCTCCATTGTTGACAATAATAAGCCATTTCAGGGCTCAACAGTGCAACTATTTCACTCGCATATGCCCCTAAAATTTGATGTGTGCACGAACTGCAAAAGTTATTTACGAGCACAGTGTGTGAGTAAAGACTAGCCTCCCGCCCCTTGCTGCTGATCATTCAAAACATCACTGCGAGCATGGCTCTGTGGGATGCTTAAGCATCATGTTAAACAAAAACAGGCAGAAGAAAATAGGGATAAGATAAGGAAGGTTTGGGTTTGGTTAGCTGGTCATTTAGCTATACCAGGTGCCTTTCGTTGAAACGTGTTAAACTTTTCATAAAGTCAATGAGATTGACAATGTCACTTTTCGTTAACCAACCAATCACAGTCTAGTTACTCATCCAGGTTGTGGATAGTACATCTGTAGTGGACAGATTTAGATTTTGCCAGAGTCAAGATCCATTGTGCCTATATATGCTCCTTTTAGCCAGCCTCTTCCTGAGAGCAACACCCCTTGTTCTATTTTACATCTGTTTTACTTAATAGAAAAGCATCAATAGTGGTATCGATAAAGACTCGAATCGTTAAGCAGTCTCGAAAATGGTATCGATATCGATAAATATTAACGATACTCATCCCTACACATTGTTATATATTTAGGAAATGTGATCTGAAATTTAACATTGTCGAGTGTTGTCTGCCGTATATTACCGGAGCAAACCCTGCTGCTGTACACTGTTGCTGCTAACGCTCCTGCTGCTAGCTCTGTGCTTTGCTTGCATGTGATAGTCTAGGATGGAAGTACTCCCATCTAAATTTCCCATCTAAAAGCCCTCTCTCCATCATTCAGCTACCTTCGGCAGTTGAAGTCATGTGACGACAGGTGCATACCTGTCAACACTCCCTTTTCTCCGGGAGTCTCCTGTATTCACTCATCTCCCGCTCCCCTCCCATTTTGTCATTTCTCCTGTAAAAATCCCGTAATTTGTATGGCCAAACCTCAATATTCACATCAATGGGCAATTCCAGCGTTATGGATGTGACATTTGTACTCAAAATTACAAGAAACATTTATCAGTAAAACAAAGCTTCTTATAATTTTTAAATTAGTCATGCATATTCTGAAAGTTCTCAATGGGTAGAATAGAGGAGGAAATTTTTTTTTGCAAAAAATATTTTTCAGACACAAAATTGTTACAAAAACACCTGCGTTATGGATGTGACGAGAAATGACAGTCATTTTCTGGAGACTACTTTTTTCTGTAACTCTGTGAACCCCTCAAGTCTAATGTAGAAAGTTTGATATTGACATGATCATGGAGTCTCAGGTGAACATAAAAATAGCAATTTTTAAAACATGTAGTCTTTTATGTAGAATTTTATGAGGAAAAACCTGCGTTATGGATGTGACATTATTCTGTTATGGATGTGACGTGTCTGAAATACACTCAGAATCTGTTGGGAAATCAAGAATCAAACTTTCACAGCGCTTTTCTCAACATCTAAAATAACTTGTGAATTAGTTTTAACATTAAGAAAACCATCTGAAATGTCACTGGAGATTTTCAAGATGGCCACCAAAATAGCATTGATAATGACATTTTGGGCCCTATTTTAATAATCTGAAACGTAAGTATCAAAAAGTGAAACGCAAGTGACTTTGTGGGCGGGACTCCGGCGCTGTTGCTATTATACCAGCGGGATAAATGACTCTGCGCCTGGCGCAAATCTAAAATGAGTTGGTCTGAAGTAGCTACATTACTCATAGGTGTGGTTTGGGCATAACGTGCAATAAACCAATCAGAGCAATATCTCACATTCCCTTTAAGAGCAGGCACGCTTGTTATCTTGCGGATTGCTATTATAACGGAATTTGCCACAATTGTTACAAATCAAGTTCACATACAGAGACTCATGAAACTCTTTTCAATCATTGACATGGAAGAAATGTAACGTAGCTTGCAGGAAAAGCACTACTAGCGAGGCCTGGCCTCGCTAGTAGTGCGCACGGGCCAAGCATGCACCCTTAAAATAGCATCTGAATAACGCGCCATTGACTTTAGTCTACATTTTTCCTGGTCTGTGGCGGAATAGTTTTTTTGCAAATTGCAAAATAACACCAAGGAACGTTTGCGCCGGAACACACCCCCTCTTTTCGCTGAACTGCCCTGGGATCGCAAGTTCCTTACCTAATTTACCGACGTGCGTCTGTGAAGGGAAAAGTCTGCTTTCCGTTGAGTGCAAAATAGGAATGATACTTGCGTTAGTGTACAAAGTCAATTGCGCTGAGTACAAGAAAAAGACCCCTTATCTTTTTTTAGATGGAGTTGTTTTCAAATTACTTTTATAAAAGTTCAGAATGGTCACCAATCATCTTTAGCTGTGAATAATCTCACACAGTCTTACAAATGATTTTGAGTAATGAACACAAAAAAAGTGTTTTTTTAAATATTTGTCTTTTTTGGGAAACCAGCATTTCGGATATGACGTTTGAACGTCATGGATGTGACCCGTCTGGACCAGTCTTCTGCAAATTACATAAAACGCCTACATGAATAGTGATTTTCAACATTAAACTATTAATTAAGCACTGAAATTAAAAACATTGAGTTACAAATAAACTGTGAAATACCCCCAAAACACAGTCAATGACCCCTTTAAGACATCTTGGATCGAAGCTGTCAACTCTTCCTCAGCTTGATCCGACAGGTAGCGCGAGCAAATTACAGAGCGCCGCCTTAAATGCCTAAACCAATCGAGTCCCTCAAGCACTGTTGAGTTGCCTCTCTAGTAGGAAGTAAATATTACAAACATGGAGCGGGGATCAAGGTTATGGCAAAGACAGTTACGGCAAGACAATTAGGCTACTCGAAATTTCAGTATCACTGGAGAAGATGTCGATCGTTGAAGATATTTAGGCTATATCATGTTACCCATGATTCCAACTATAATCATGACTGGAATGTCTGTTTCTCTGAAACACATCGGTGAAAGGGGTTATAACAGCCGAAAACACGATTGTTAGCTTTGCAGTTTCATTTGAGAACATTTCCATTGTGTTGTGAACAGTGTATTGTGAAGATTTACATTGTGTAGCGTCCTTAACGTCACGTCCATAACACATCATTAAAGTTTTTAAAAGTAACAAAGGGGCAAGATTTGTTAATTAAACTAACCATTGGTATAAATAAGCTTTGCACAGAAACTTTGGATGTTGTAGCATCGGCACTGTTTGATAGGCATAAATGTATTCTACAAAACGTTAGGGACGTGACTTGGCCATGGAACTCACTGACTCATAAACAAGAGGCTTAATGCATTTAAGGAGTTGTGCTTTTAACTCAAGCTGAGCATACACAATGCTCTACCATTCCATTGTCAATCAGGAAAATGCTAAATGGTAACATTTTATTGAAAACTGGAGTCCATTTACCCCGTTCTTGAAATGGTACAAAACGGCCATTTGACAAATGTTTTTTTTTGCATGAGTGCACAACTTGTATATTATGTAAAAGAGTGCAATTGTCTATAAATTTAGATCAGAGTGGTTACATGCAACAAAATATAGACCTAAGTGAACATTTTAACAACAGTTATATTTGTGTGGGCACAACTATTTTTTTCTATGTTAAGGGTGACCTTTGCATGGAATTGCCCCAATATATAATTTCAATGTTGTCCAGTTGCCAGATCTTGTATGAAACGCATCCTACTCACATAATGCATATCATACAATTTTCAACCCATTTGTGACCGCAACCAGAGTCCGTCTATATTAGACATTATCTGCCGCAACCTACAACCCATTTGCGCTGTTGATATCTGCGCAGGTAGGCTGGAGAATTGAATAATACACGGTTGAATTTTAATACAGAATCACTTTTAGGAATGGCAAAAGTCTCAGGGAGCGCTACGGCACTAGGTTTCACTAGGTTTTAATCTAAATAAGCGCATGATCAGACCGTGCAAGTGTCGTTTTCAGTTGTTGCGCATGCTCTCTTTCTCAAACAAAAGTTGTTTTCTGGAGACAACATTAAAGGCCCCGTCACACCATAACGTTGTGGTCGACGTTCTATGACGTTAGAGGAAACATTGCTTATCGTCCATGGTCGCTGGTATAGCGCCAGAAGAGCGTTGTGTGGATGCTGGTAATCGTCGGTGATTGGCAGAGAACGCTGGTCCCCCAAAAAAGTTTTGAACAAAAGTTCTCATGGAGAACAGCATTCTTCAACCTTTAATTTTAAACGCTGGACCCGCAGAAGAACGTTTGTGGAACGTTACACGTGTTTGGCTATCGTTAGTCAGTCATTACCCTAGCGTTACTTGGTTGTTATTAATCGTTTGCTTTGTTTTCATAGTTTGCTTTCGTCACATGTCGTCGCGACCCAGTGACACGTCATCACACGCTAATACTTTTCAGGGGTGTCTTACATGGTTGCTGTTACACGCTCCTCATGTGTCAGTCACACGCTAGTCATACCTTATACTCACACGTTTGTCACGCTAGATGTTTCCACCTCGTTCAATCGAAATTGAACGATTAGAACTTTTAGAGAACGTTGACCAGAACGTTATGGTGTGACGGGGCCTTTAACCGTCATTTATTGTTGAGGAGGGAGTTAGCAAGATTAATAGCATATAATAATAATAGCATATTAAAAAAATAATAGCATGTTATGATAATAGCATATTAAAAAAACAATAAAAATGGATGGGAAAAAGATGCCAGGAGGAACTGAAAAAGCCATGTAAAAAAAAAAAGAAAGATCCGTCACTTTATAAATCTAGTTTTCTGCAAGGGTGGGAAAAATATGGTTTCTCAAAAGCCCTGAATCTCTCAGGTAAAAATTTGGGTTGTAATTTTCGGAAAATATAACAATATGAGTCCAACGTAATGTTTATATTACATAAACCTCAAAAAACTATTTTGCACTGAAAATGATGCAAATAAATCTCGCTCACACGCTATGCGCGCTCGCATTAACGTGAAATTCCAATTTCAGATCACATAAAAACCTAGGTTCGGGTTAAGCCCAGAATGTTCAACGTATGGCTCGTATGTCAGGCATCCTGGTGGGGATGGGCTGGTTTTGGCCATTACACTCCAGGGCTGAAAAAGGGTCCCACTCTGGCCCATATAATTGCGCAGCTCCCCCTGTCAATGATCTAGCACCCCCTCAGCACCTGCATTAAAAATTATCTGGCACACAGGCGATTTCGAGCTATGTAACTATGGGACGGACGGATGCAGACACCGTGTTACAGAGTGAACTGAAAATGGCAATGTTGATTGCCAAAATGGTCAGAAAGATTGTAAAATGTACCCCAAAAAAGTATGTAAAATAACATGGCACAATGTTACAATAAAAAGAAAACAACATGAATAAGTCCCATTATTAATACCATATAATAATTGGGGTGTGATTGCCTTTCGGCGAGAACAAACCATTGTTATCTCACATATATATTATTATTATTTTTGTTTATTTTCGCGCCCCTAAGGCTCAGTCAATATTTGGACTACATAGACAACGGTGGTGTCAAAGGTTTCGTCTTGGTAGCGATTGCGTTGCTTCTATTCGGATTTACGTTCCGTTGCACAGTTTAGGAGGTTACAACGTTTTTGTGGCGACAAGTGCCTTTAGTCGACGAAGGGTAATCTGTGCTAGCTACGTCACCATGTCAACACACGTTAGCAACGGCGCATGGATACAATGTGCATGGATACAACGTGATAGAGACGTTCTAGCACACAAATTGGAGCTTGGATTACGAGTGAAAAATACCACCCCAAAAAATCTCAACCATTTGGCTTTGTTGAGAAAGCGATTTCGAGTGGAGCTGAAATCTCGGATGTTTGATTTAGGTCGTCAAAGTCTTTGTAAATTGAGCGAGTGCGGGTCGCCCGTGAGACCGCCTAGTCTTTTAGGCGGCAGCATGCTACAAAGCGTCATAGTAGTATTTCCGTTGCTATTTTTTTTACTTCAATTTTACACGATAAAACTGAAAGAGGGAAATTTTATGACGATATGACTATTGTAAAGACAGCCAGGTGGTGAGATTTTAATGTAGGTTGCTGTAAAACTTTTATTTGTTTGCCCCGTCAGCCTCCATTGACGATTGCGGCAGCAACAGTGTTGTCAACGAGTGTCGACAACAGTGTTGTCGATCTGCGTCTGATGAGTATTTTCTTAATTTCGTACCAGGGTCAATTCTACATCCAAATGGAGAGCAGAGTTTTAAAGATATGGCGATTGTGAAGACAGCCAGTGGGTCTGCATATTTTTGTTATTTGTGTAAAACTTGGAATTTCAGTGAGACCGCGTCTTGTTTTGACGTTAGCCTCTGAGTCACAGACTCGGCTCGCTCACTGCCACTGGCAGTTTGTAGTAGTAGGCTACAGTACTGTCTTCAATGCCACAGCTATGGCTAAACTTTATTATGTCTTATTACACGGCTGTTCTTAATGCTGTAGAATGCTCCATTCACTTGAATGGGGCTTCCCTCTCATATTTGACCGTTGCCATGCATATTTGACCGGGGAAGTGGCCTTTTTGCCTCGGATTCACATCTTTCATAGCACTCCGCAAGTTGTCCGGTAACTTTTCAACCCCAGCGTACTCTGTTGCTTAGCGACGTCAGCTGATTTGAAGCCTAAAGAATGTTCAACGTCTATGAAGTTCAACGTCTTTGGCGAACTATTTCTCTGCTGATGAACAATACGAATGGTAACAAATACATTTTTAAAAAGACACACTGTGTTAAGTTATTTTTGTTGGCAAGTAGCCGAATCAGAAAGGGATTTATTCGCCATGAAAGTTTGCACAAACAAGGAATTTGCTTTGGCAGGAAGGTGCATACAATAAACATATAGGAATCTTAAATTTAGATAGCCGTGTAATAAGTAAGGGATAATGTATAGAACGCCGGTCATTATCGGGAAAATAAGCCCCGACAGGGCGAACAGCACCGGTGGCCGACATGTGCAAACGCGCTGCAAACTAAGAAAACACATGCATAGACAAAACACAAGCAAATTAAGAAAACATCTTCATACATTTGACAACACATGTGCAGAATTCAGAAAACACGCTGCAAATACACACAACACAACTAAATACATAAACACGCTGCAAATACGCGTTGCAAAAACGAAAGCACGCATACCAAAAACGCTGCAGTACATAAACGCATTGCAAAAACGAAAGCACGCAAACCAAAAATGCTGCATCCAGTTTTCACAACGGAAGTTTACCAGGCCTCTAGGGGGAGAGCCAAGTGGAACATCTTGATTTTCGGCCCCATGGAGCGAGAGAGAAAGAGAGAGCATATGAAAAGTTTGGATCAACATCGAAGTAAGTCTTCTGAAAAACTGTCAAAGAGAAGGGGCACATGTAAAAATGAATCCTAATCTTTTTATGTCGCCTGTTTACTTTGATTTTGGTCCTATTCAAAACAAACTTCTCATCTGCCCTCTCTGGTTCTAAAATCACACTCTTTTACTTAGCGCTCCCACTGGCTTGGAGCACTTCCGTTGTGTTATCTGGATGCAGCATTTTCCTGTTTGCATTTGTTTTCGGGGTTTGCGTGTTTTCCTATTTGCAGCGCGTTTCTATATTTGCAGCGTGTTTATGTATTTGGTTGTGTTACTACTATTTGAATCGCAATTCCATCTGAAATACTACCTGTGACAACGTTGTTACAGTAGCTTGTTTCAAGGAGGTTTCTTGTTTCAAAGGGTGTTCTTAATGAATTATGCAATTTGAGTAGGCTAAATGCTTGAAAATATCACTAGATGGGAAAACGGACCCACCTGCAACCGACGCAAGCAAGCACACCCTACAATTTAACCAGAAATTGTACCCTCTCTATTTTGTATTACTATGTATGTATTTAGCCTGACTTTGGCATCCTCTGTCTTTGAGGCCCCCACTCCCCCAAAAAACATTGGTAATCCAATGTTGACAGGTGATTCCCAGGGTCAAAAATAAACCTGTGTTAAAGGCACAATGTTTTTTATTCTGTTAAAGTGAGATTGCGTTAACACGTTATTATCGCGTTAACTTCGACAGCCCTAATAAACACATACATTGACTGAGTGGGGATGTAAGGGTAACAAAAGTGAGATCAATTTGTTTGTTGACCAACAGCCTTTGACCACTAATTTGCGACTGGAGAAAACAACATAAAAATTACGGCAACGTGTTTATATACCTAAAGGCCTGTTTTTTTGGGTGAACGTGAGCAGCTCGTCCAAACAATGTCATATGTGGCAGTGGCACTGCACTGAGCAACATGCCTACAGATTTGAAACAAAAATTGTGACTGACAGAGATTTTTGGAATGATAATAAAATCAGTGGAATTGTTGGTTTCTAACTGATACCCGACTTTTCATCTTCCTTGTAGAGCCTACAGTCAACTAACTGGCAGACTATGAGGTTTAAACCACCCCCTCCGAACTCAGACATTGGCTGGAGGGTGGAATTTCGCCCTATGGAGGTAGTTATACAAACACCTTCTTTTGACGTATATATGACATATGAGTTTATGTATTAAAGAAATTGTATTTATTGGGTTAGGGTTAGTATTTATTTTTTTAGAGCATCAAAAATCAATGATGTTTAAATGTGTAGAGCTGGGAAAGAATGGATTGTACTTTATGTTCTAATATAGTTGATTATTTTCACTAAAGCACTACCTATTTTACAAGATCGTTTTAATCTGTTGTCAGTGTCCATAATGATTATAATTTATTTCTGTTCCAGGTTCAACTAACTGATTTTGAGAACTCTGCCTATGTTGTCTTCGTGGTTCTGCTCACCAGGGTTATCCTGTCCTATAAGCTGGACTTCCTCATCCCCTTATCAAAGGTGGGCTGTCATCATAGTACAAATGTACTGAATCTCCTTAAATTGATTTGCACAAAATACATGGTTTCAGTCTTGTAATAAAAGCTTTCAGAGACATGAAACTGTTGAATTGATAAATCCATATTATATATAGGAGTTGTAGATTAGGTCAGTTGTAGTTAGATTTAGGCAATTTTCCGTTGTGAATTAGGTTGACGAGAACATGAAAGTTGCTCAGAAGAGGAATGCAGTCAAAGAGGGCATGTTCTACTTCCGGAAGGACATCTTTAAAGGTGAGACTTTTTCTCGATTAAAGTTCACATACATTTTTTGGAACTGTCTAGATTTGTGTTGTGAAGCACTAGTTGAGATATCATACGTGCATGTTTACAGGATGCAACCCAGTGGATGGTTCCTCTGCAGCCCAGAATGGCCTGGATATAGATGCCGATGGGGAGATGTACACTCTGATGAGCATCGACACCATTATCAATGGAAAGGTAGCACCAGTGCTCACATTCATATTTCCACTCTACATGAACATTCAGATGTCATACGATTGACGGTCAGGTAGAATAACAAAGGCTTTTTATTTAGGGAAATTTATGAAAAAGTTTTTTTCATAAAGTAAACTGAAAAATGTAAATAGAAAATGTACTAATTTGTTATTATTCACTCGTTAGGAAGGAATATTTCAGGGGCTGATCCCTATCCTGAACTGCTATCTAGAGAACATGGAGGTGGATGTTGACACCAGATGCACCATCCTTAACTACCTGAAGTTAATCAAGAAACGTGCCTCAGGTACTGGCTTGTCATTTGCTGCTTCTGCCATTATAAAGACAAGGCAAATGGGTATACAGTCTCCATTCACACATGGACTTGAAAAGGTGGAATATGATAGCAATGATCTGCACCAATAACCTGTGTATTTGGCTTTATCAACATATTTTCAACATAATTATCACTAATATAAATATTTACTTATGGTATAGGTGAACTGATGACGATGGCGAAGTGGATGCGGGAGTTTGTTGCTCACCACCCTCAGTATAAGCAGGACAGCATCATCACTGACAAGATCAACTTTGACTTTATTCGGAAGTGTGACAGGATTGCAAAAGGGGAAGAGAAGTGCCCAGATCTCATAGGAGAACCGGTCAATCGGGGCAAATAATGGTGCAAACTCTGATTTTAGTGAATGTGTTACCATGACTTGTTAAAAAAAATTAAAAGCATGTGAAGAAAGACCAAATATGTGGCTGGACAATGAAGTGGTCCAAAAGGTTTTAAGAGATCTAGAGTTGCATGTGTGCATTGTAATGGTCAAGTGGGTCTGTATTGAAGTTGTATATACTGTATCAGATTTTTACAATTCCAAAATTATTTTAATAGATTGAGAGATGCGAACAGGTATGTAATAGTAATAAGATGTGTATGTGTGTATATATATATATATATACACGTGTGTGTGTGTGTGTGTATATATGTATATATATATATATATATATATATATATATATATATATACTTGGTCAGTGTCAAAGAAAAACAATAACATTTTATGGTTGAGATTATCTAAATGTAGTTAAGAGTTGTACATTAGGTGTGATTTTTATCATGTGGTTTATAAATAGTGTACTTCCACTAAACCAAACTTTAATAAAGGGGTTATTTCTTTAGATTTTGTGGGACATCTGCATTTTGTCAGATTATTTTAGCCTTTTAAAAGAGGTGCTTGTTGATTATTTTGTTGTTAATTGCTGTGCTAATAATGCATTAGAACCTAGAGTAGGATAGTGTTGAAGTGCAGACGCAAGTGAACATTTTGCTCGGAATGTGTCTCTTCGAATAAATGTGTGTACAGCAACTTCCCTTAGCCCGTGTTTCATTGAATGGTCTGAATCCAAAGAATTAAACTAATCTTGAGTTGTTTCTGTATCGCATATTTTCCTCCACCAGAGGGTGCGAGGGTTTTGTCTGAGTTCTATCGTGCATCAGTTTTCACTTCAGAGTTCATGACTGTAGGCTACCACAGGAATCAGGGTTGGTTTGGAAAACCCCGGCCCTTTCCGCTTTCTCTAAAATTCACAGAAACTTCACATCCGTAAGACAAATCAGTAACATTACCTATTTTTGGTTAAAAAGTGTGTAAACTCGTGTTAAAACCTAACGATGTCATGCTAGATAAGGGCGCATGACGAGAAGTCAAATAGCCGAACTACAATTAAAAGCGCCATCTAGTTTAAATCATAGGCTACTATAGGTTCAGGAAACTAGCACCATTTAAAACATGAGATCGATCATTGAAACATGACGTCATATAAATGGATCGACGGTACATTTTACAATGTAATTCTCTATTAAAAGAAGAGTTCCCATTTTCTTCATGCTCCCCATAGATACGACACATAAGGTGCTTTATTCAAAAACGTATTTAATTGTTGTGTTTTTATTCGGCTACACAAACTGGAATAGTGATGGACATAATTATAATTCAGAGGGTTCAATCGGTCTTTACATTTAGGATCTTAATCTAATTTTTTGTTTGTTTTAAAGTATGACAAATGGGCACGAATCAAAAAAAAACCTGAACGATTCAAATAGGAGAATGTTGTTGGCTATAGTGTAAAGTAGCCCTAAGAGGCTACATTAGACTTTGTGCATAATGGCCATGGGGTAATTTTGGATTCAGACCTCTGTTGGGTCACTTTAACCGCGCATGCAGGGCATATGCCAACGTTCCTCCCACAATTTCCACCGGCATCAAGGCTACACATTAGTGCTGGAAACGGGAAGCCAAGGTTACGCATCCTCTAAAGGTAGGCACCGATTTTAATTATATATTTCTGATGTTATTATGAAGAATATGATTTATGTTTTCACTATTGACGTATCTCAAAGGTTTGTATGATTAAATTGCGCTTCGGTTTGTATTTTTATTCATAATGCTGCGCTTGTGCAGCCAAAAAGCGCACAGCAAAGTAGGATGCTGAGTCGGGTGACCTCTATGATGCAAACGATGGTGATGTTTATGCTCAATTTTTGTTTTTTAACTGTGATAACATTTCTTGGTTATCATACAAACTAATTTGAACTAAAAGTCGACCATTGTACTCCCACTTTTCATCATAATACCATGACTGTAGCCAAACTCAATAATAACGATGAACAACCCACTAGATTATGCTACACCCTAGACCATTCACACGCTTCTTTCCTGCAATACACAGTAACTTTTCGGAAGAGGAAAGCGAACCCAACGTTGATAATTGCTTTAAAAAGTTTAGCCAAAAGTCTATTATGGACTCGCAGTCCGGGTAGCCGATACAGATAGTGCACCATGGCCGACTTGCCTTAGTTGCAATGTGGAGTTTTTTGTCTCACCTCACTCACCAGTAACTTTTCGCCGTTTCAATGTCAAAGAGTTGATCCTCACCTGATTCGTTTTCCCTGGATCTGTACCTTTACAAACGCTAGACTTGAACTTATGTTTTTTGTTAATCATCAACATATAGCCCACATATAGCCCACTTTCAGCCCACTTTCGATGGGCAGTCAGTCACAAAAATGTTAAGTCATTTAAGTTCAAGGTAAAAAAAAATTGCCCAGTATGATTTTGTGAAATCTGATCAGACAGACAGACAGATCTTTGGATCAGTGCATGTGTTAAAATGGACATAGGCCTAGCCTACAAATATTGTAAACATTCTCAAACTGACAGTCTCCATCATACTAAAGATGTGGCACTGTAGTGACCATATATTTTCAGCAGTATAACAGTTGAACTCTGGACCATTGAGGTAACGAGCTGCAAGATGGGTTTTTTAATTTTGTAAGTTAAAGCTTTTTGTGTTGAGTGCTGTATGTCCATTGCTACTGTTAGCATTCCTATTTAATAAGGTCTACGCTGATATCAGATGACACTAAATAGATATATAAAGTGATATAAATGACCTCATATTTCTGTGACAAGGTTCAAAGTACTTGACATAAAAAGCAATCTGTCTCTTCGGATTCTCAAACCTCTCATTTGTCTGCTCAGGTCAGAGATGGAGACAATCAATCATAAAGTAAATACGTATATAGACTCATGGATGGGTCCCAGGGGTATGTATATGAATGATGATCTATCTAAGTTCATTGTTGTACTGTAGAGTATACTGCACTGTAAAATTACTTTTACGTCTTCTTATTTAGTTAATGTTATGGCACACATACTGCACCATACAGTGTATCTGAATATACGTTTCTAGGGATTGTGTGTGTATATATATATGGAGTATATGCATATACTCATATATATATGCATACACATATATATACATACGCATATACATTCGCATATATATATGCGTATGTATATATATGCATACACTCCATTTACAGTATATGTATATATATATATACATATACTGTATATATGGAGCTGCAATCCCTACATACATATATCATATATAGATTATACAAAATAACTATATACATATATAGTTGTCTTCAGTGAAGCATCAACTTGCTTCACAGCAGCCTCAGGTTACATATGCCTGTGCAGTGGAATGCTCCGGTGATTTTTGCACCTCTCTGATTCGAACACAACCTTTCTCGGAGTTAAGCAAACACCCCGCTGCTTTTCCTTGTCTCTGTAATGTATGATATCCAAAACATACCTTCAATGTGGCCACTGGATATTCCTCTCTCTCTAGTAGACCTACTGCAATCTAGCTACTGTAAATATGTGCGAAAAAGTAGAGGGAATTATCCATCTATATTCCACTGTGCTCTTTTTCTTTCTGTTTCCCACTCACTCTCTTTCTCTCTGTCTTTTTTTTCAGATGAGAGGGTGCGGGGATGGTTGTTACTGGACAGCTATACTCCAACCTTTGCACTGACTGTCATGTACCTGCTGATCGTGTGGATGGGGCCCAAATTCATGAGCCACAGGCAGCCGTACTCCTGCAGGGGCGTCATGGTGGGCTACAATCTGGGACTCACCGTCCTCTCCTTCTACATGTTCTATGAGGTTTGAAACAACATCATAATAATTCATTCTTTCTTCTTTCTATTCATCTGATCACACTTGCCTGAGCCATTGAATTTTTCAATTACTTTGTGCAAACGCTGTAAGGGCAAAGCACAATGGAATCAAAGAGGGGCCCCAAAAATCAAACTCTGCAGGCAGGCATACCCAAGGCATACTCAAGTACACCGCAGACAGACCCAAGCCAATGCTCAAAGTTTTTAACGCACTTTAACTTAATCTCATTTTTGTTGTCAGACCATCTCAGAGTATGAGGGTTGGTCTGGAATCAGTTGGACATTTTGGATATCATTTTGATCAGGCTGGACCCTGATCCTGGATCAGTGTGAGTCACTGTAAAAATACTGTGTGCTGAAAATACCATGTGCTGGCCATGACTTGATTGATAGAAAAGTGATGATGCAAAGCTGATCAGCAGATTTGTTTATTGTGCTGTATAATTATATGAGGAATGGGATCATCTTTTTCAGATTAGACACCAACCAGCATTGGCTGCTGGCGTCTTGCACCGAAAGCCAGCCTGGTAGATACACAATGCTATTGGGGAGTGGGTAGGGAACAGCTGTAGTCTAACAGAATCATTGTGTCAACTGTCAAATCCCTCATACTTTTTTTTGCACAGTAATCAGCAGGCGAGAGCTCAAGACCTCTATTGTTGTTCTTACTGTTAAAATAGTTTTAGATATCAGTAGTTTATATTTTTGAAAGGGTTTATTTAATGTTTTCTATTTTATTTGTCTCAGCCTTTTGACAGCAGTGCATTAGTTGTATATTTTAAAAACAGGGTCCACCTGTTTTCTGCTAGGTGGTTGGGTGTGGTGGAGGGGTAGTCTATTGAGGGCACTACAGTAGTGCAGGTGTAAAAAATAAATGCCTGATCTCTACTTTTCTTTTTACAATCATTAGTAATCATGTAGCAGGTACTTCTGAAATCGAATGGGATAGCTTTTCATTGACAGGATATTCTCTTCTTCTAAAGTACCAGGATGTATATAATGTTGAGTCATTTACAATCTGTGACTAAATTGACTCATCTCCTCACAACTGTATTGTGTAACCTTTCATTGGATTGGCTGTGCTTTCTCAGTGTGATTCTCTGACCTGTGTGTGACATTGCCCTTGCCACAAAGTAAACTCTTCTTTGCCTTTAATCAAAGTACAAAGCCATCGCTTGTCACCTGTCCAGGGCACATGGAAAACAGCTTGTAATATGAAAGGTTAGCTTAATTGGGGCATTTGAAAAATGGAAGAATGAAGATTAAAGAATGTGTTCCTGGCTGGCCTGATTGTATTTGTTGCAGTAAATACAGGCTAGCATTAATATAAGGCTATCATTTTATTTAAACATAGATCTTTGTTTTTCTACGCAACTTGGTTAGTTAATAGGAATTAGAATGTTCTGGCTCTTAGGCCAACTAGAAACTATTTATTTGCTGGATATGCAGGCAGGGTTTGAGTCTTTACAAACATCTCGAATCAGCATTGTTTAAGCCAGAATTTACATCCCTGACATCTCCCAATTTTGTAGTAGTTGAGAAACTGAAAAGACAATGGATTAAAACAGTCACAAGTTTTTAAGAGAATCACTTGTTAAGCTGAAGTTGAGTGAAGTATAAAGTTCATGTTTATTTGAAGTATGACGTATACATAATAAAAATCTACACCAACATAATAAATTGATACAAATGAAACCAACATTGTCACACAAACATAAGACAATAACACAAAACCATCTGGACATGTATCAGATGGGATCAGAAGTAGCACGCGCCCAAACAGCGTATCACCGGTTCTGATGTCCATACAGCTCCATCTAGCATTCTAGAATGGAACCGGAGAATCCAGTAGACACCAGCACTACCCAGCTGTTGGTCCTGGACTCCCAAGAACATCCTTCAATAGACCATTTTGTAGCACACAGTTCTCAACGGTCATTGGTCCATCCACAATCACAATACAGACATGCAGCTGTCCCATGTCTCTTCTGTCATTGGCTCACTCCCTAAAAGAATACAATCATTCCGTACAATCAGAGTTTAAACAACATTCCTTAAGACCCACTGTCCCAAATGTTCTTCCCCCCAGGAAATAAAACACCCAAACTGGAAGTCTCTCCAAGTCAGGCAGTCATAAAACTCCAGAAGTTGACCATCCAAAACGGTCAACTGTCCTTTGTGGGGTCATCACCCTCAGAAATAGTTAATACAGATAACCATCTGACCTACTATAAACAATCCCCCAACAATTGCTAACACTTTACAACCTCTCCATCTTCTACAAACTCAACTTAATTATCTCCCCTTCCTGCAGACAACAGAAGTTGATGTTCCAGCATGTTTCTTATCAATGAACCACATTTAAAACACATTAATTGTACATACATCCTAAAATTCCATTACACTTGTCAGCAGCATAAATTGATAATAACAAAACAGCTTGAATAACACTTATTGTTAAAGCCTAACACAGATTAATATATATAATAAAACAATGGGATTTCTGCTGTATTCAGGTGCACTACTTTTCATAGAGACTGTTATGTTTGATTTGTCCTCTGCAAGGGATTACACAGTTGAGTAGCGGAGCACATCTGCCAGGGCCTGGCTGGCCCTACTCTCCATATCCTCCCCTGTCCTGCCCATGCACAGGGCCCCCCTGCTTTTACAACCAGAGGATAATCCCCCTGAATACCTCTAAATCATCAGAATAATTAGCTCTGGAAAGGCCCCGTTTTCACATCCTGTTCCAGAAGATGTCCAATCCTGGTCCAAACATTCACAAACAGTTGGGGATGTGTATGCACTGATTTATATCAAAACAACAGATTTGGGAATTATGTTAAATTCAAGATGGGGGACCTTGACCATGATTTTTCCCCAGGTGCAAACAGAACTCAGCAACCATATGACACAATTTTAGTAAATTAGATAGAAGGCTTATATATCTGCTATGGCCAATAAAAGCAGAGCTATTTTCTTCCCAAATTTGATTGTATGAACAAGGACTCCATTGAAATATTGCGGCATCAGTGGTCGGAATGAAATACTGACGGTGCTTCACAACAATTAACAATGCAGGATGACTATTTAATACAGCTCCAATTGACTTGTGACTGGAATTCAGGATTGTGAAGGAGCGTCTTAAGACACAAAAACAAGGCCCTAAAAGTATTGATTTAAAATTACAAACTCTAAGCCTCTAGTGGACAAAACTATCAAATAAATATCTCTGAGTAAATTGAAGGTGCTATGATGCTATGATGCTTCGTGGAGTAAAGGGTAATGTAACAAATATGTAGTGTGAGGTAGGGCTGTGAGTGTGTGTGTGGATGGAGGGGGCGAGAAAGAGATTCACCCTTGCCTAATTCACCTTGTTTGTCCTCAGTTGGTGACTGCTGTATGGCAAGGTAGCTACAATTTCTACTGCCAAGACTCACACAGTGCTGGAGAAGCAGATAACAAGGTAAGTTACTCAAACTGGACTTCTTTGATTCTGGTTGTAATACAGTTTTTACCAAATTTTTATTGCGGGCTTGGTTTATCTTTACAGATTATTAACTTCAGAACAAAATCACTGTAAACTCCACTGATGCAATTTATGACAGCCAGTACCTGCAAATCCTGGTGCATAAGCCTCTATTTAATCTGTGCTGTCATCATGGTGACTTGTTTTTATGTTCTGGGGCAACATTGGACGATAAGGACACCCGCTCATTCACTGTTCTCCTGTGATTAAAACTTCTACAAATGTGGTATTTATTTTAACTGAAACATCAAGAGCGTTATGTTACAGACAAGTGTTACTTAATTCATATTGAGATGTGACCTTTTATGGGGAATAATGATTGTTTCATTGATGAGTGTTTCAGCTAATCTGTATCTTTGTGTCCTTTTTTCTCATCCTTTCAGGTCATGAATGTTCTCTGGTGGTACTACTTCTCCAAACTCATCGAGTTCATGGACACCTTCTTCTTCATCCTCCGAAAGAACAACCATCAGATCACATTCCTGCACATCTACCACCATGCCAGCATGCTCAACATCTGGTGGTTCGTTATGAACTGGGTGCCCTGTGGTCACTGTGAGTGTTTATACCCCAACTGCACCATTAGACACCACAGTGATGGCTGGACTTGGTCTTCAAAACAACTCCCCTTCTGAGTCCACAAACAAACAGTGGCTGGCTATACCAGATGAATAACTTTGATCCACTAAAGCCAGACCCACTGAGACTGGAAAGGAGGTTTTTTTTATGTAATATAAACTAAAGTTTAAAAGTAGTCTCTATTATTAATTTAAAGGAGCCATGGAAACTAGTAGGTTATAAAGCTGCAGTACAGTATTTCCAGACAATGCTTTAGCATTCTTTGATTTCACAGTATGTTTGTCTTGAAGAGTTTCTTGTTTATATTCTCTCACCTTGCCGTAATTGCTTTCTTGTGAGGCCTAGCTTCAGCATTTTCTTTGTAACCCTCAGGGCCTGACAGGGTAACTGGAAAAAACCTCAGTAGCTGTTTGTGCTACCAAGGTGTCATCACTACTTTTTAATATCTTGAATACAACTTAATGTCTTCTTGAAGGCAGTTGTTAGATAGACTGGTGGTATGGAACAAAATATCAGTCATCTCCAGAATCACCAACAACATATTATTTTGACACTGGCACTGACTCTCCTGTTGACCTCTGTCATTCCCAGCGTACTTTGGTGCCTGTCTGAACAGCTTCATTCACGTCCTGATGTATTCCTACTATGGGCTGTCCTCTATTCCGGACTTGAGGCCATTCCTCTGGTGGAAGAGATACATCACTCAGGGCCAGCTGGTGAGTTTTACTTCTCAAATAGAAACCATTACAAACTACGAGAGTACTGCAAGATAAAAAAAAAATGATCTGTGGACGATAGGTGTTATTGGGATTAGGTGCGATTTGTATGCAGTGTCATGGCGGTACAAACCTGTACATATAACTTCAAATATATTGGCCATTTATTGAACCAAAACGAATTTTGGAATTCTTGGTTCTGCTTTCCTTAACAGTTTCCTATAGTAGATGTCAATTCTTCATGGTTCTAAATCTCAATTTCAACACACATATGTTCTTACAGACTTACAAACAATGTATACTTTGGCCAGACCATTTTCTTTTAGCTTTTAAGCACAGCTTCATCCATTAACGCTGAATTAAATAAATATTTCCTTCTCTATCCATTTAAGGTTTTTAAGCATTGGATCAATGGTACTTATTTATGCATACTTGTGTATGTGTTTGCGTGTAAAACAAATAATTCATTTACTACCAACTGTGTTTTTCCCTCAAGGTCCAGTTCTTTTTAACCGTAACCCAGACGGCCTGTGCAGTAGTATGGCCCTGTGGGTTCCCAATCCGCTGGCTGTACTTCCAGATGGGCTACATGGTCACTCTGATCATACTCTTCTCAAACTTCTATATCGAGGTGAGCAAATGCTAAAGTCTCTTACAAATCACAAATGAGAGGAGACTCATCAGTGTTTTGCTTTTGCTTGCCTGAACCTGTGTGGTGTGTGTGTGGTTTCAGACGTACAAGAAGCGTAGTGTGTCACTAAAGAAGAAGGAATACCAGAACAGGTCTGCTTCTCCTACAAATAGACATGCAAATGGAGTTTCCACCATAGAAACAATTACACACAGGAAACTGAGGGCGGACTGAAGTAGCTTGAGTAATCCCATGGTCATTACAGTCTATTATAGTGTATTATCACTAGGGGTGATGTAGGATTTCTCGACAGGATATATCTAGTATATTCTAGTCTAATAGATTCACAAAAGACAAAAAAAGCCATAGCCATGTTTATCTTTAGAGGGAATCCTGCAATATTTTGCACACTAGTTTTCATTCATATTGAATCAAAGGTTAGTTCAACAATAGACAGTAGGATACCTTCAATAGAAAACCCTGTTTAAACACAGTTTTAATGTAGAAATGTATGCCATGTTCATATGCAAACAGAATATTACATGACAACAACAGTATTTGAGGTTTGAAAGTACTTGAACGTATATGTTTGATTATATTAAGGTATGGCACTTGAACTAGTCTTGATTAGGTCTTCTAGGTCAAATACCTATACATTATTATTATTATTACTGAATTTCCATATTGAATTTCAATAGAATTCATTATTAATCAAAGGACATATTGCTGACTGTGGTTTTAAAATCTATGGTTGTTAGTTAGGAAGAAAAAGTTAAAAAATAGTAACTCTATATACACAGACATGCCAGTTAATATACAGTGCCCTCCAAAAGTATTGGAACAGTGAGGCCAATTCCTTTATTTTTGCTGTAGACTGAAAACATTTGGGCTTGACATCAAACGATGAATGTGAAACCAGAGATCAACGTTTCAGCTTTTATTTCCAGGTATTTACATCAGGATCTGATGCACAAATTAGAAAATATCACCTTTTTGTTCGAACCCACCCATTTGTCACGTGAGCAAAAGTATTGGAACATGTGACTGACAGGTGTGTTTTGTTGCCCAGGTGTGTCCTATTACATACATTATTCAATCAATAAATACCACTGAATGTCTACACTCAGGTTCAGATTGGGTAAGATAGGTTTTGTCTATGCAGACTGTATTCAGAGGTGAAAACAACATGAAAACCAGAGCGCTGTCTTTGGGTGAAAAACAAGCAATTGTGAGTCTTAGAGAAGATGGAAAATCAATCAGAGCCATTGCAGAAACATTGGCCATAGCCAGTACAACCATTTGGAATGTCCTGAAGAAGAAGAAAACTACTGGTGTACTAAGTAACAGACGTCGAACAGGTAGACCAAGGAAAACATCAGCAGTTGATGACAGAAACATTGTGAGAGCTGTAAAGAAAGACCCTAAAACAACTGTTAGTGAGATCAGCAACAACCTCCAGATGGCAGGAGTGAAGGTATCACTATCTACTGTTCGCAGAAGACTTCATGAACAAAAGTACAAGGGCTACACCAGAAGATGCAAACCACTCATTAGCAAGAAGAATAGGAAGGCCAGGCTGGAATTTGCCAAAAAGTACAGAGATGAACCTCAAAAATTCTGGGAAAAAGTTTTATGGACTGATGAGACAAAGATTAACTTTTACCAAAGTGATGGAAAGGTTAAAGTTTGGAGAAAGAAAGGAACTGCTCATGATCCCAAACACACAAGCTCATCTGTGAAACACGGTGGAGGTAATGTCATGGCTTGGGCTTGCATGGCTTCTTCTGGGACGGGCTCATTAATCTTCATTGAGGATGTAACACATGATGGCAGCAGCAAAATGAACTCGGAAGTCTACAGAAACATTTTGTCTGCCAATTTAAGGAAAGATGCAACCAAACTGATTGGCAGAGCCTTCATCATGCAGCAAGATAACGACCCAAAACACACTGCCAAAACAACAAAGGAGTTCATCAGGGGCAAGAAATGGAAGGTATTAGACTGGCCAAGTCAATCTCCAGACTTAAACCCTATAGAGCATGCATTTTACCTGCTTAAGAGGAGACTGAAGGGAGGAACCCCACAAAACAAACAACAACTGAAAGAGGCTGCAGTGAAAGCCTGGGAAAGCATCAAAAAGGAAGAATGCAAAAGTTTGGTGACGTCAATGGGTCACAGACTTGCTGCAGTTATTGAAAGCAAAGGATTTGCAACTAAATATTAAGTCTTATTCACTTAAATATGTTTTAAGTATATCTGTTCCAATACTTTTGCTCACATGACAAATGGGTGGATTCAAACAAAATGTGATATTTTCTTAGTTGTGCATCAGATCCTGATGTAAATACCTGGAAATAAAAGCTGAAACGTTGATCTCTGGTCTCACGTTCATTATTTGATGTCAAGCCCAAATGTTTTCAGTCTACAGCAAAAATAAAGGAATTCGCCTCACTGTTCCAATACTTTTGGAGGGCACTGTATTTAAGTATAATCCCATAAGTATGGCATTATTGTCTTAACAAGTGCACATTAAATATTTGCATTGTAAATGCATAACTCAGGTGAGCTATAGTTCAGAACCTCTTGCAATGATAGCTTTATCCATTCTGTATATCGGTAAATGACATGTACATGGCATTTTTGTTTAAGCTGTTATTGCTATTGTTGTAGCAATAGTTTATGTTGAAAGATAAGTACTGCACAAGATAACAACAGAACATTACCGTGTCTCCGTTGTTTTTCTCATTTTGAATGTAATACATCACTGCAATACATATGCAACTAAAAGAAAAAAACTACTATCTGAGTTGATCGTGCCATATCTTCTGTTGAAAATGAATAATGCCTTCCTGCACTCATGAACATCATACGTACCCAGTAGACATAAGAAATGCTCCAGGGGCCTCATGTATAAACGTTGCGTACGCACGAAAAGCTTGCGTACACTGGTCATGGGCGGAAATCCCGGGGGGGACAGGGCCCCCCCAATCCGGGGAAAAATATGATTTGTCCCCCCCAATAAATCACTGTAAACATAACTATGTAATTTCAATAACATTAATAATATGCAATGAAAGCGATTTGCTGATTATGGACACAATGGCACTTTTTAAAGTTTAAAATGATTGCGAACCCCGCCCTTGGTCCGACAATGGTTTGATCCACAGCCCCAGCCCTCAGCAGTGATGCAGGTGCATGTGTGATAGTGATGGGAAGTTCGGTTCTTTTTACTGATTCGGTTCTATGAATCTCGTTCAGTAAAATGAACGAATCTTTTTTTGAGTCATTTGTTCATTTCAGGGGGGGGGGGGGGGGGGGGGGGGGGGGGGTTGGGGGCTATACGTCCACTGCAAAGGACGTATAGCCCCTATACGTCCACTGTAGGTTAGTGCATGACATGTGCACCAGCAAATACTATTTCAAAATAAATTCCTGCATTAAAATAATGTATCATGAGTTTGTATGATTTGGTCATGTATTATCACACTAGCATTTAATTATCACGTCAAACAATTACACTGCACTAAACTGTAAGTGTAAATATAAAGTGAAAATAACAAAACCAGTCAGTATGATGACTTGAGCGAATATCATTCATTCACGTCTTACTTAACAGCGGCCACGCGAAAGGGAATAAGGAAACTGTTTCCTCTGCTAAAAAATAAAATGCGGGTCACGTGAAAAAAGGATCCAAAGATTCGTAGAAAGACCGAGTCGGGGAAGGAACTAATCATTCGTTTCCTCTAGCTACAGAGCCTATGCAGGTCACGTGAAAAATGATCGAAAGACTCGTAGAAAGACCGAGTCGGGAAAGGAACGAATCGTTTGTTTCCTCTTGCTACAGCCTATACAGGTCACGTGAAAACTGATCCAAAGACTCGTAGAAAGACCGAGTCGGGAAAGGAACGAATCGTTCGTTTCCTCTAGCTACAGAGCCTATGCAGGTCACGTGAAAAATGATCCAAAGACTCGTAGAAAGACCAAGTCAGGAAATGAACGAATCACTCGTTGAGAGGACTCGTTACTCCCGAGTCCTTATAAGGATTCGTTCAAAATGAACGAATCGTTCACGAACGACACATCACTAATGTGTGAAAATCGGACAGTATCTGCTTGTGTGGATGGTGGCTGATGTCCAGTAAGTAGTTGTAAGAAAGGATTGGTTTGACAATTTATTTCTACCACTCAATACAATAAAAGATTCAAAACTTACACCATTTTCCCTGCATTGGTCACTATATTAGCTAGCTAGCTTAGTAACATCACCAGCTGTTTGAATTAGAGTCAGCGAGAAGCTAGCAATGCAGTAGTTGTGTTCCTTATCTGACAAGGTGACTTGAGTGTCTACCATCTGAGATGCACGTAGCTAACGTGAAATGAATCCAGTTAATCGCACTATAGCGATTTCACTATGTTGGCAGGATTCACACAAACTATAAGCTAGCTGCATTTGCATAGCTAGCAAACAAACCGATGGAACAAACATTAGCTAGCACCTATTCCATTTGGCGTTGTCAAAAGATGGAAACTTTTCTATTGTCAATTTAATCCAAGATCAGCACGGATATAGCCTGGCTGCCTGCCCAACTTCTCCCCGCCCCCAAAAAAATTGGTCGGGAAGTTGGGTCTGGAGGGTCTCGTATTGTAGCCTGACGTTGTCATACTCATAATTCTAGTCAGAATATGAGTCTGAGAACTCTCCGTTGGGCTTTGACTACGGGGCGTGTTTCAAACGAGCCTGGAAAACAAATGCCTCTTCGCTTAATTGGATAGATCTACAACCAATCAGAGCAACAGAGTATGTGAACTATGTTAAGCGCCGCATAGTTGTTGTCAACAGAACTAAACTACAAGCAGACTTGAAGTATGGTTGAAGAATGAATACAAACGGTTTTTGCCGGTGTTGTAAAATTAATTTAAGGGTAGGGGGAGTACTTGTTCACACGGTCAACCTTTTTGAGCGAAACAATAAAGGGCAATGCATATACGAACAAGTTCTACGTTTAGGATTACAACTCCACAAAAGAAAAGGAGAAACCACAATGGCCACTGGGTTTTCATTGTGTCCCATCTTTTTCTCGACCAGCTGATAAATTAAACTTTTACCGAATCCCGTAGGAAGGACGGCAAAAACATATTTTCCATCGACAAATGCCTTGATTGCGTCTCTCTGTTCCTCTTTCAAAATTAATGCGCTGTCGATGTCTTCTAAAACAGACTCGATGGCAGAATCATAACATCCCAGATCTCCAGCGGTAGCCATGTTTGTTCAAAACAAATTCAACTTAAGCGCTCTTTTGTGACGTGGGTGATTCGTTCGGGACCAACTACAGAAAACCAGAATCGGGAAGGACCAATGAAATTGCCAGGGCGGGCTTTATACGATGATGGACAGATGATCAATAGTAACGTAATCAACAACGTCACGAAAGAGCGCTTGGGTTGAATTTGTTTTCAACAAACAACATATTACGTTGCTCTGATTGGTTGTAGGTCTATCCAATTGAGCGAAGACGCATTTGTTTTACGAGTTCGGTTAAAACACGCCCCGTAGTCACAGCCCAATGGAGAGTTTACAGACTCATATTCTGACTAGAATTATGAGTATGACAACGTCAGGCTAGCACCGATATTTTAGTTCTTCGAAATCCATTTGCCATGGTTAGCGATACTGAACATAACTATACTATATTCTACCACTGTCATAATTATCTTAAATGGTCTTGTTGCAAAAGCTAAATCGTCTCTAGGGACTTTGAAGCACCTGTGTGCCGATCTGGAGTAAACTGGCGATAGTAAAGATGATGGCAAATACCACACAAATGGAATTGGGGCCCAGGCTCGCTAGCTCTGCAAATTCAGCTATTCTGGGAAGCCAGCCAATATAAAACCAAAACATCAATTATATTAATTTGACAAAAGGTTGCAGTTTGCGTTGTGTAAAGGGTGAACTCATACATCTGTCAATCCTTGTCAATGCAATCTGTTTCACCTTTCCTAACTGTCTAGCTACCTGGTAGATCGAAGCCTATTCTAGAAGAATGGTAATAAATAATAGAAGCCCATCTCCTACTGTAAATAACATGCACATTGTGTGTGCGGCCAGCATGGTAGAAAAATTGCAGAAAAAAGAAAGATGGACATCAGAGCTTTTCAGGACACCAAAACACAAAGAAAGAACCCTAGTGGCCTAATCTCAAAGACTTGTTGATAAAATGTTCATAAGAATGATGTGAAATGTGCTAAGTGAATGTTTCATAATGATGCCATTAGGCAGAGGAGGCACCAGATGACAAAGACAATAGAGCTGCAGGTAGGCAGGAACAGACTGGCAGAGACAGGGGGTCTCAGGTAAGTTTGTTGAGTCTCTTGTTTGGCAACATGACAGGTTCTCTTCTTGACTTGTAAAATAGGCACATAATTGGACAGTGCCATGGATACCCCCACTCTCTACTTAAACTGGTGACTGAACCAAGATTAGTTTGAGGCATGTATTGTTGTTGTGATTAATTGTGTAGTATTGGGTACCGGTAGTTAGGAGGATGGCAAACACCTTATGTCTTTTCTAGGAGACAGACTGTGAGTCAGTGAGGGTGGTGAAAGGGAAAGAGCCAGGGAGAAACTTCAGATGACAGTGGTCACAGCCATGGCAGGACCAGGGGTCAACCTTTTTGCCAGCAGCACCAGTATAGGAGACAGTGGCAGAGCACTGTCTAGTCACCTCAGTGGTGGCACAGAACCATATCAGCCACACCCACAATGTATAGAACCGCATACTCTTGCCAACAAAGTGTTGACACTTCAAGAGAATTGGTTTCAAGATTTTCCCTGACTTTATGATGGTTCAATTGAGATTATTTTAGAAGAGACTGCACCATGCCCATTGTAATTACATAAACTGCACCCATACAGTGTACATACATACTGGCCTTTCTTGGTATTGCTGGTTGTAAATACTGTACACCTGCATTCACTTGGCTGATAAGAAACACTACTATAACTACATTTGAACAAGTTGAGACAACCCTTCAGTTACTCACTATAAATTATCCAGGAGTATTAGGATTATGGTTCCTCAATATACATTTAACATATTACGATGTAGGCTGTGTTACAGCAATCATTTTGGTGTCCCCCTCAGAAATTGCCCTTGAGAAAATGTCATATAATTGTCCCCCCCAAAGTTGATAGCAGATTTTCGCCACTGACACTGGTTTCCACGCACACGGTGGGATGTATAAAAATGTACTTGACGTGAGAATGTGCGGGCCGTCACGCAAACTTTTGAGCAGACGTGAGAATGTGCGGACCGTCCGCAAAGTCTTGTCTGGTTCTGTAACATGGCGAATTCTAACTGAAAAGTGCCAAAACTCAACAAACATGTAAGGGATAATGTATAGAACGCCGGTCATTATCGGGAAAATAAGTCCCGACAGGGCAAACAACACCCCGACGCGAAGCGTCGCATTACATTAATCACATTAACGTGTCTATGTGGTCTTCAACAACCTGCCATAATGACGGACATCGTCTCCTTCAGATCACGAGCAATGTCGTCTGGTAGCATGTAGGTGAAATGTTGCTTGTTAATTTTATTAAACCGATGATCATACGTGATTGAATATTGTTGAGAATGGCAGGATTCATGTTTAGTCATTTTCCGTGTTTCCTAAGACAACGCAGAGCACGTCTACCCATATTAGACATTCTCCGGTGATTGGCTAAAATTGGAGACATCTGATGCAGAGGATATCTTTTAGAAAAAATGCATTTGTGAATCTAAGCGCGTCAGGAAAGTTCCAAAAATCCACACCAACGAATGCAGGGATTCACACCAACGAATGCAGGGATTCACACCAACGAATGCAGGGATTTGTAACTTGTGTTTGTCAGGTTGCAAACGAATGTAATAGGGTCATTTATTTGTGAATCGCGTTACATTTGTGAATCACGAAATACATTTGTGAATCGTGTTACGTTTGTTTGAATCGTGTTACATTTGTTTGTTTGAATCGTGTTATGTATTTATGAATCGTGTTAAGTTTGTTTGTATCGTTGTTGCGTTTGTTTGTTTGAATTATGAAACTAATCTAACTCAATACATTTGGCTCTTTCACCTGATTGTCGTTGAGAAATCTCAGATTTGATTATAGTTTTTGCATGTTCAACATGGATTACACTCTTTCTAGCATGTGTATTGACAGGGAGAGCCTCCCCTGTCAGCTGTGTTGTTGATGCCGCGAGAGAAAAGTGGCAGTAACCAGAGCTTGCCATCAAGCAGCATCTCGAGCAGCATCTCAAACATTTTTCGACAAAAAAACGCTTCTCCACCTACTGTTCTGGCGGTGAATTATTTTCAGCACCCCCAGCCTTCGGAGAACCATAAAGGCAACAGAAATGCTAATTAATCCATCCTATCCTTTTTGCTATATTGCTACTGAGATGTGTGTGTTATGATTAATTCTTAGTTTGGTGGTGGACCAATGCGTGGCAAACATTGGTTAATAAATCCTAACCAAATTGACAAATTGCAGATTGTCGACCAGAACTGAGATGGATGTGTAAATGGCTAATCTGATGTGGTGGTTTCCATGTTGAATTTGAATCCCGACTTCTCTTTTATGTGAGGAAGGAGAAGTTAAAGAAAAAGTGAGGAAATTGTATAAGTTTGTCTTTTGTGTTAAATGTTTGTTTGAAACAACGAGGAGTATAAGAAAATAACTAATCCATAAAATACACATAATTTTTTCTTTCGAATGTGCTTGTCCGCCGTTTGTTGAACAATTGATGAAGAAAATTACGTCACTCTGCTGAAAATGATGGAGATGGGTTACATTTATGGAACTATCTAATTGAAAAGTGAATGTCTCAGTTATTCCTTATATTATACTCTAATTTGTATTATGGGAAATGTGATGCTAAGCTCTGACTGAGTAAAAACAATAGAAGTGTGAAACGTTGGTTTTAGCAAAGGAGGATAGGGAAGTACCACTCTAAGGAATGCGGAGGCCTAGCCGTAAATTAGAACGTACACATAGGGCCAAGCTGCAGGAAAACTCCTCCAAACCAAGTCTGAAACTGTCACTTAGGTCAGGCCTAGGTCTGTGTCTAGGGGTTTTCTATGTTTATAAAGCACAAGCATCCCATACCAACTAGAAGAAAGTCTAAGATATGTGTGCACCCAACACGAGCCTGGACATGGTCAGATTTATGTAAGGACAGAGATGCCAACGTGACACAACTTCTGTAATCAGAAACCCTAGTATAGGGACCAATTGGGTGACAAAGCGTAGAAATGGTCATCAACAGAAAGGTACCAATAATGTGAGGATGCATAATGTATCTGTGACCAACAGTGTTGTACCAATAGCAAAAAATGACACAAATAATAGGCAGAAAATACAGTATATAAGAGGACGTTTGGAGAGAACTTGCCAGTCTGCTCTTGGGAGCTTACTCACTTGGATACCTTATTTTACCCTGTGTTGGAATAAACCTTTGCATCAATACTCTGAGTTTCAGTGCATCTGTTGGGACTTAGCCTGATTTTTGACTGGTTTGGACTTAGAATAATTTTCAACGTTGGGACTTAGCCTGATTTTTGACGGGTCAACACTTAGAATAATTTTCATCGTTTGGACTTGGTTTATTTTTCACTTGTCTACACTTGGAATAATTTTCAACCTTTGGACTTCGTTTATTTTTGACTTGTACGGACTTAGGACACGGGAACTGGAATAATTATTTACGACACAATGTCTGCTAAAAATTGCCAGAAAGACAGCGCTTGGATCGGAAAGATCAAGGCTGTGGTTTCGTGAGTGTCCAGAGAGACAGGGGAAAATGGCAACGGCATTTGTCACAGATTACAGACAGAATCAACAGCGATGGTGGCAAAGGAAGGAATTGCAGTTTCAAAATTGATACTATGGAAGGGTAATTACCTAACACATGCGCACACACAACTAGAGACGACAACTACACAATTACATTTTGTATCCTGATTAGGAATTGTATTGAAGCTGGATTTTTGTTTTGTTTTTGAAAAACTGTTTACTGTTGGATGACATTAATTGTACAAAAAGAAAAACTGTGGAAATGTGAAAGAAGTTTTGGGCCTATATGTACAATGAATGTGTTTTAGGAAGAAGCTTGATACAATGTATGTTAATTCAACTCCATTTGGTAGAGATGCCACCTGTAGTTTTATAAACACCTAACTAGGAGACATGAAGTCTAAGAGACGTGAAGTCTGGGTGACCTGAAAGGGTTCTTGTCACCTGGGGGGAAGAGACAGTTGGTCTGAAGAAAATGTGGATTCAACTGTATTGTTCTAAGGATTTAACCAATGACAGAAGAGATTTGGTATAGCTTCAGGTCTGAAGGATGGACCAATGGCTTTTGAGAACTGTTGTATCTATAAAATGGTCTGTTGCAGAATGTTCTGGGGGGTTCAGGGCCATCAGCTGGGTAGTGCTGGTGGGCTGGATTCTCCCGGTTCCATTCTAGAATGCTAGATGGAGCTGTATGGAATTGTCTTTGTGTTATTGTCTCATGTTTGTGTGCTGATGATGTTATGTTGGTAACGTTATTATGCTTAAACCTACGTCAAATAAACATTAACTCTATACTTCACCCGACTTCAGCTTGAATGATCGATTGTCTGCAAAAACTACCACAACACTCGTCACATGATCAAATAGAGACTTGCCATTGCACAACAACATCCATATTACCCAGCAATCATCATTGCTAATCACAAAAATACCAAAGAAAATAAGAACGTATTCATTTAATGGAATCGTTTTTAATAGTTTCTATAGTGTATATAAGATAAGCATATCATTTTGTTATAGAGTGCTACTATTTTCCACACAAATAATACCTACCATGATAGAGATAAGTTTGCTCTTTCAGGTGGTTATAAAGCATTAGACACAGTCTGTAACATAATATTATGTGACTGCACCTGCTGCACTCATCGTCTGACTAGTGACAGCTGGTAAGAGTGTCACACGTGATGAGAGGTGGGAGATAAACATCGACGATTTCTAACTTACAAAGACGCAACAAAGCAATGTTTTTTCGACAAAAAAACACTTCTCCACCTACTGTTCTGGGTGTCTATGACTGGCATGGGTATAAGTGGAGCCCTATCCCCCTTCCTCTCTGGGGCTGTTAACTGTGTCAGCAAACTACTGTGGCCAGTAGAAGCAAGTCAACCTTCCCAAGGCACTGAGGCCACGTTTACACATAGCAGGGTATTTACAGAAACAAATATTTCTGCCCCTCCGTTTTCAAAAATAACGTTGTACACACGTACGTTTTCAAAAATGTTTCTGTTTACATGAACCGGCATATACACCCCCGAGCGCCATCGTAACTATGCCAAACCTGTAGGCGGCAGTGTAATGTGAAGGATAAAGCCATGCAAACCAATCAGAATTGTCAAAATCAACAACTACGAATTACACGACCGACTTCCTTTACCTTTCAGGCGCAAGGTTCATTTGTTTGAATGATTCACAAATGCAATGCACAAATGTATTTTGTGATTCAGAAATGTAACGCAATTCACAAATAAATGACCCTATTATGCTAGTTGTGTTCGACTTCATTTACATTTACATTTTACATTTAGTCATTTAGCAGACGCTCTTATCCAGAGCAACTTACAGTAAGTACAGGGACATTCTCCCCGAGGCAAGTAGGGTGAAGTGCCTTGCACAAGGACACAAAGTAATTTGGCACGGTGGGGAATCGATCCGGCAACCTTCTGATTACTAGCCCGACTCCCTCACCGCTCAGCCATCTGACCACCCAGATGAAGAACGGACAACAGCACATGACATCTGCAGCCATGCCGAAATGTAAATGTGTCTTTATTTTCTTATTTTAATATGTGGCTATATAAATAATGCATTATTTGTTATATTTATTGCTTTAATATATGGACAAGCCACATTGAAAAAAACACTGAAAGCCACAGAAGCACTGGACTAAATGGCACAATTTGTTTGTTTACATTTGTATTTTGCAATTTTGTTAAGGTATAAAAAAATGATCATATAGCCTGTCATTTGTGTCATTTCATTTGTGAAATTTATGCATTTACATGGTCATGGTGCATAGATCGTGAGTTCTAAATATTTTTGACGCTCCCAACAGAGTTAAATTTCCGAAACGGAACCTAGCCTAGCCAGCTTTACTTAGCTTCCGTTACCTAGCAACCTAGCGTTGCTTGTTTGGTCTACATGTGTGTGGAATGAATCATGGGTAACGTAGTGCGAAGTCGAGTTAGTTAGTTTAGGTTAGTCTACATAGCGAACATTTTACGGGCACTGAGCAACTACATGGTGCAAGCATTCGTGACAGCGTCAGTCCTTAAGAGAAGGAAAACATTCCGTAACGTTTTAGCTAGACCTCCGATAATATGAACGTGTTCACCGTTCAATTCATTATTGTCATTAAGTTTCGTTCAGTTCATCGTTCTCATAAAAATGAGTTCTTTTGAACGCGTTCATGCACAACACTGACTACCGCGCACTTTACGAAGTAGCCTACACTGCAATACAGTGCACTGCAAAACAGTGCACTTACATATGTAGAGCACTCTGTCGCTGATAAGTGCTGTCTGAAATGGAACACTTACGTTAACCACTTGACAGAAGTGACGGATGCAAATCGGCTCGCGACACCCGCAAAACCAAACCCCCACCCCTCGGCTTGAAGCAACGGCCCCAGTGGATGTAGGTGGTATTGCATTTTGTGTTTGACTTCCGACTCTTCCGGTCGTTTTTATTCTATTTTATTCTATTATTCTATTCATTCTTATTGTTCTATTTATTCTATTACCTCCAGTCAACATTTACAAAACTATCTCCCCCAATAATTTTTGTTCGATTCTTGAACCTGGCTCATACTACTAGCTTTTTCATAGAATAATTTTTCTTAATTTAGCCCCATTTATTTGCCTACGTCAATAAAAGTTGCCTGCAAATGTGCTCGCGGATACTAACAGGGCACTAGCACAAAAGTTCACATTGGCCGATAGCCGATTTACTTTGAGCTGAATGAGCCATAGACTTGAATGAGCACGGAGAAATGGCTTGAGTTGCCTGCTGTTGTAGCAAGTTTAGCAAATGATTGTCACACATACATGAAATGTTGTTAATATAGTTTATTCCCGTTATTTTAAAACAGATTACATTTTTCGTAAAAACTTTCATGACATGACGGCAAATTTATTATGTTAAGCGCGAGCATAAATTGTTGACATGTCTATCTGGAGCAAAGACGAAGATTAATACTTTAACTGTTAACCACAATAGGAAATTATGTATATTTAAATAATATTAGTCTTGCCTTCAGAAGCTTTTGTTAAGCACCCATTATTCTTTTTTTGATCGTGTCATCAAGCCAGACTGCTTTTGTGGGACAATGAAGGTCCTCAGTGACTATGTTTCCCCCCTACTTACATCTGATGGAAATGTCTTGTAGCCTATATTGTTCTGTGAATATGCCCCTTTCAAAGGCAAATGTTCAATAAAGTATATTTTAGACACAGTTCTCAAGCTTTTATTTATTACATTATTACCAAGTCTTGTTAGATCACGTTATATCCATTAATAGGCGTTTAGTTTTGTAGGATGAACATATAAAACACAGGCCACATGTCTACACTGATGTTAAATTGAAGGCAGTGTGAATTTTGTGGCATTTCGTTTGAATATAAAGTTGACAGTAAGCTATGGTAAGTCTGCATTATGGAAGATTTCAGTTACCAAAATAACTATTAAGCTTTCTTTGCCTGGCGAGAACAACGACGGAGCTGTTCATGTTAACAGTTTATTTAATCCGATACAATGCGTTGGAAATCATACTCAAATCACGAAGAAAAAAAGCACCATATGTGATGAGTTCCAATTAGAATAGCCCTATGTTTAGCCCTATAGCCTATTTCCAAAAACCAAGTGAAAGGAATACTATACAGTGACAGCATACATTTCCGTACAGTTTGCATCATGTCTCTGATTCTTATCGGAATTAAGGCCGAAATATGCTTCTGCGTCTCCGTTTACGGATGGGCGGGCACACGGATACGCACGGATAGACTGCGTTTATGGTTCTTCGTAGGCTGTGGGTGCTGAAAACAATTCACCGCCAGAAGAGTAGATGGCGCAACGTTTTTTTGTTTAGACGTCGTTGAGTGTTTATTTACCTAGGTTACCGAAAAGTCGGAGCAAATTTACAAATTAGCCGTTCCATCAATAAAATACGCACATTTTCAGCAACTACACTGCCCATTTCTCATCACATTTTAATTCAGATTCTGATTTACATGTACCGTTTAAGTGGAATATGAATTGTAAAAACTTTACAAGCAATGGCGGTCAAAGGATTCTGTTCGTCCTGCTATCACGGCAACCCCGCCCCTACCCCTGACGCAAGCGGTACTTAATACTGACCAATCACAGCCAAGGGGGTCTCCGTAGCTCTCCGTAGCTACGACGGATAGTTACAAAATTAAGGAGGTGCACGTCAAGCTCTCCGAGGCTCTACGAGGGCTGACGGAGAGCTTTTAGAGGGCGTTCCACGGAGACAAGGGCGTTCCCATGTGTCCGTTTTTCGAAAAACGCAGAAGCATATATCGGCCTTTAGTACCCCATTCTGCCACTGCAATGCATTAGCTCACACGCTGGCAACCATGTAAATCTATGCTCGCGACTGGTTGTCGCAAAGTATGACGTATAAAGCTAGTTGCAAGCGTGCACGAGGTCTCGGAGTTAGGGAAAAAAGGACCACTGTTTAAAGCTAGACCAGAAGAGTCGGAAGTGGAAATATGGCGCGGTCCAGTTTCGCGCTCTCGCTTGCCTCACTGCGCCACTGAGCACTTTTCATAGAAATGAATGGGGACGCCATCTTGGAAGACAAAAGTAGTTTACTCTAGTTAATTAACTCTATGTGCGAAACCTGCCAAAACGAACCCGCTTCTTCACCCCAAGTGGAAAAAGCTGCCGAAAGGGCTCCTCCTCTTACGCTACGTAGCCAAGATGGTGCCCGTTTAGGGCGAGTAGTGTCCATCATTGTACAATGTTTTTTTGGACCGTTTGCAGTGCGCCATCTGGGTACTTTCAGTGCACTGAATTCTGCTGGTTTTGTGGGTAAAGCGCCCTCGAAGTGCACAAGTGCGCGGTAGTAGACACAGCCCGGTTCTCCAAACCCACAGCATTTATAGTGACAGTTTTCCACGCCGCCGACTTTCTTTTGTTGCTAATACCTGATGACAGGCCGCCAAACAGGACACATTTCCTCGCCTCCACCTCTGTTAGAATCACATGTGGTTCCAACTGGATTGCAATCTCAGTCTTTGAAATTTTTATTTTTTGCGTGTTCAGCCATTTTAATTCAGACAAGAAATTACCTCAGAGGCGCATTTAAAGTCCATCTGCATATTCGTTTATGGGAGGAGGCAAGGCGGGGTCAGTGGCTCGTTCACGTGCGGTCAATATCACGTAGATTGTGATTTATAAAGGAAAGGTGCGCAGGACCTGGCGTTCGACCAGTTTTATCAGTGGCGGATCTAAGGGGTGGCAATAAAAAAATACTTGCCACCCCAATCTTCCCATCGAAAAGCATTATTTGTACATTACAGAACAATTCAATAAATAATATAAATATTTGATTTAAACTACAATGTTATAGCCTAATCATTTACCATAGGGAGTACTGTACCCCCCTACTTTGGGTTTTGATTTGCCTCCAGGAGGCCACCCAACAACTTCCTTCTGCCACCCCATTGCCACCCCAAATGAAGATCTCTAGATCCGCCCCTGGGTTTTATACATGTGACTATTTCTGTGCATAGGTAGGCTACTTTTCAGTGGCGGCAGCTGGTCTTGCAAATAGGGGAATCTCATTTTCGGCCTACATCATTATCCATTTATTTTGCTAGTTCACTGGCTAGTTCTTCCCTACGACACTAGCCTAGCTTACAGTATGAATAAATGAATGAACGATCTAACAAAAACATATTAAACTCGAAGGAAATGTGGGAATTAGGTTAAACTGAAACAAGCAACGTGGTGTATACTAAGCGTAGATTTAGGGGGGACGCTAGGTACTTGTCCCCACCAACATTTGAAAATGACAAAATTGTCCCCACCAATATTTTAACGAATTGTGCTGCTATTTGGTTCGATTCCGACGGCCAGGACGCGACAGTACAAGAAACGCCATAATTTGATTGGCTGAAAACCCGAAGGGAGAGGGTTATCTGACACGCGACACGCACGGTAAGAAGCACATGCTACTTTGCTTGCTCGCACTGGCAGTGGCAGACAAGCTAGCGGGTGTGTCGGCGACAACGGTACAGCTAACTTACCAGGGCTGTCTGCCGACAATACATACATAAAAAGCCAGAGTAACACATTTTAATATTCCCTTTGCCCTTCAGCATGTACATGTTTGCCCCTCTTTGTGCTTTGTAGATCAGATATGCCTCCACCCAAGAAGAAGAAAGGGGACATACAAAGCTTTTTCAAAAAACAGTGTAAGTCAGGCTAAATAACTAGCCACACTAGCAGTGGTAGTGGCCAGGCTTTCAAATGCAGATTATACTGTGGAAAAAGTATTAACTGGTGATATTATATGTTACCCAGGATATTGTTACAGCTAAACCTAGCTTCTGTAGCTAATCTTTCAACCAAGGTTAGGAGTCTAGCCTAGGACGAATTCACAGTTGATGGACTGTCACTGCATTCAGGGCCGTACGCAGGGCCCCAAAAATACTGAGGTCATGAGTCAGAACTTCTAGTCGGGTTCTGGGGTATGCTCCCCCGGAATTTTTTTAAATTACATTATTTTTATCTGGCCATTTTCAGAGTCTTAAGGAGCTTACAAGGAAAACTTGTAAACTTGATTTTATGTCATCTTTCTTTTGAAGCATCTATCTACAAGTGTTAGAAATGTGTCACAAAAGACATTTCCATATAATTGAAAAGAGTTGCTTCATATTTCCTTCAGTATTTAAAGTCCACCCAAGCCCTATTACACTATTATGTTGATGATGATAGTGCCTAATCTGTTCACTCTTGTTAAGTTTTTCTGAAAAATTGTCCTTTCGCCCCCGCTGTCCCCTACTGAATAAAGTGCCATTCATTGTTGAACACAGTGACTAAAGAGTACTGTAATTCTTCTCGGCGACGAACGCCACATGTTGTCAGAAGAAAAGTGTATAAGGACGTGATTTCGTTGGTACTGGAGTATGCATCGCCATGGCTTTCGCCAAGTTTTTCCCGCCCGAGCAGTTCGACTTCCGCAAGCCTGAAGCGTGGCCGTCAAAGCGGGTTGCGTCGCTGCTCGCGGAGAATGACAAAGTTGTACAGATGAACATTTTATCCCGAAGCGCAACGTTATCTATGAACGTGCTAAGTTCCATTCACGAGTCCAACATTCTGGAGAAAGTGTGGAAGCATTGGTCAGGCAGCTTTATGAGCGAGCCGAAAACTGTGATTTTGGAGCACAGAAAGATGAACAGATGCGTGATCGCATAGTGATTAGAATCCGTGATAAACAAGTGTCACAGAAATTGCAAATGAGAAGTGTACGGTGGCCCTGAAGTGCAACACACAACAGCAAATATTAAAACACAGGCAAATAGCAAAACACAACAGCGAATAGGAAAACACAACGGCAAATAGGTAAACACAACGGCAAATAGGAAAACGCAACGGCAAATAAGAAAACACAAGGCAAATAGGAAAACACAACAACATTAACTTCTGAGCACCTGCCTTTCTCCAGTTCTTTCAAATAGAATAGATCATCTACTGTAGACAGGCGTTAGCAATAAGCCAGACTGCTGTTCGTTTTCTGGCTATTTTTTCGGAAGCTTCCCTTCTAATGCCGACTACAGCTAGTCTAGCTAGAGTCATTTGATGTGTGTAGAAACGTATTTAGCATTCTACCTGGTATGCTATATACAGGAAACGTTAGCATTGCTAATAACTGTTAGCACAACATCATACTGTCCTTATAGCTTGCGGTTGCAATGAGTATACGGTCGGAACAGCACCTCTTTCCAGGTTCAGCTTCCTGGCAAATCCTGCTTGAAATTGTCCAAGGTTGTCAAAACTGTCTTGGGTGAAATTTTCAAAGCAAATGAATGATTGAGTGTCGAACTTCTCCAGGATCTTCTCATAGACAACAGCAGCCATGCCTGTCGAATGTTTGGCTCCTTGGGAAGACTGTGAGTGTTAGCCTTCCCTGTACAGCCTGGAACACAGCATTTACGACCATGGTCCATTTTCAATATCCTTGTTATAATTCAAAACGTTCTTCTTTGTAATTCCTTCTAAGTAGCCTACACAGAGCAGCGCGCAGCTAAACTAGTATCGGACATAGACGCTACCTCGGGATGGTCTGGATGTAAATTTTGGGGCATGACAAAGATACAGACCAGAGCCAAAAAGGGCGGTACCCCGTCCTACGTCACACCGGTGGCTTTGTTGAAAAGCTAGCGTTTTACAGGCAAACATTTTCTTTCTGAGATTTGCATAGGAAAGAGGGGTCAATGGACTTTAATATTCACTGTATGTTCATTTTACCCACCGAACTGTCGTTATTCAACTATGACAAGGTAAAGTCGGTTTTGCAATCGCCCCTTTAATTAAGCGTTTGGATGAAGTCAGCTCATTCAGTGGTGTGGGCACACTCAAAGGGCATCCAGTAAAAATCACCTTAAAAGACGATGCACAGCCGTACATTGTAGCCATACAAAGACGGGTTCCTATTCCCCTACTCTCCAAAGTAGAGGAGGAACTGAAAAGAATGGAGTCAATGGGCTTAATCGAGAAAATAACCGAACCAACTGAATGGTGCGCTCCTATGGTGCCGGTGATTAAAAATAATGGAAAAATAAGAATCTGTGTGGACTTAAAAAGACTTAATGAGAATGTGAAACGAGAGAAGTTCTATACTTTATAAGACGATATACTTCCCAGGTTAGCCAGTGTTCTCCAGCCTGGATACAGAGAGTGGATTTTGGCAAATCCCTCTAAAAGAAGACAGTGCACGTCTGACTACCTTTATAACACCGCTGGGCAGATACTGCTTCAAAAGGTTACCCTTTGGCATCACGTCAGCACCCAAAATCTTTCAACGAAAGATGTCTGAGCTACTGCAGGGGCACAACGGGAAAGTTGTTTACATGGATGACATTTTGGTGTTTGTTGAAACACAGGAAATTCACGACCAGAGACTCAAGCGGGTCATGGAGACCATACAGGCCTCAGGTCTAAGGAGAAATGTCGGTTCAGCAAGCCAGAATTTGACTTCTTAGGGCTTCTTAGGGACCCCAAGCGGGTCAAAGCCATTGGATCCGCCCCAAAACATCAGTGAGTTGAACCAGCTGTTGGGGATGGTGAACTAAATCGGACGACATTTACATTATATTTTACATTTAGTCATTTAGCAGACGCTCTTATCCAGAGCGACTTACAGTAAGTACAGGGACATTCCCCCCGAGGCAAGTAGGGTGAAGTGCCTTGCCCAAGGACACAACGTCATTTGCCACGGCCGGGAATCGATCTGGCAACCTTCAGATTACTAGTCCGATTCCCTCACCGCTTAGCCATCTGACTCCCATATTTGTCGAACCTCTCCACTGTACTCCAACTCCTCAACGAGCTGCTCAAGTCTGAGTGTGACTGGTGCTGGGGACCGCAACAAAAACAAGCATTCACAGAAGTGAAGCAGTTAATCTCGTCAGCTCCGGTCCTAGAGTTCTTTGACCCAGCAAAGCCAACGGTTGTCAGTGCTGATGCCAGCAGCTATGGGCTCGGTGGAGTCCTCATGCAGAGCCATGATGGAAGACTGAAGCCAGTGGCCTTCTGTTCACGCACCCTGACTGACGCTGAAAAGAGGTACGCTCAGATCGAAAAGGAGTGCATCGCAGGAGTGTGGGCATCATAACGTTTCTATCAGTACCTGTGCGGCCTCGAGAAATACAAGTTTCTTACGGACCACAAGCCTTTAGTAACCCTATTCAATTCAAAAGACCTTGAAACCACACCTTTACGTTGTCAGCGCCTGCTCATCAGGTTAATAAAGTTTAATCCAGTTTCCGAATATGTTCCTGGAAAACAACTAGTAGTAGCAGATGCCCTGTCTCGACAACCTGTGGCAGACACTCCACCAGGTGACCTAGAAGCAGAGGTGCGAGCATACGTCGACTCAGTTGCGGATGACCTTAGGGTGAGAAAGCCTGTCATCAATCAGATAAAAGACAAGACCAGGACAGACCGCCAACTTCAGTGTGTCCTCAGGTACATCCACAAGGAACATCTAAAGAGTGTAGCGTTACAGGCAAGTGCCTACTTCAAAGAGCGTGGCTCACTTAGTGAAGCCAATGGACTGCTGCGCCTTGGTAAACAAATTGTGATCCCTGAAAGCATGAGAGGTTGAAGTGCTCCAGAAGATACACCAGGGCCATCAAGGCCTTGCTCAATAGTCTGGATGAGCTCACAGAGGCTGTGACATCATTCATCAGCTTCTGTGAGGACTGCTGTATACCAACACGCACCATGGTGAGCTACAACAATGACAAACCCTGGTTTACAGCTAAACTCAGAAGGCTGAGGCTGGACAAAGAGGCAGCGTTTAGGAGTGGGGACAAGGACAGATTCAAGGAGTCGAAGAAAAGGTTTAGCAGGGCGGTGAGAGAGGCTAAACGACTGTACTCGCAGAGACTGGAACACCAATTCTCTGCTAACGACTCTGCTTCTGTCTGGAGAGGCCTCAGGCAGATCACCAACTTCAAGCCCAGAGCCCCCCTCTCCACTAATGACTCCCGCCTGGCCAACGACCTGAATGAGTTCTACTGTAGATTTGAAAGACAATTGGACAGTCCTGAACAACCCCTTTCCACCCGTGAGGCCCCCCCCCCTTCCCCCATCTACAGTGACGACCCTCTCCATTCAGGAGAGAGAAGTGAACAAACTGTTCAAGAGACAGAACCCCCGCAAAGCAGCTGGGCCGGACTCTGTCTTTCCAGCCACCCTCAAGAACTGCGCTGACCAGCTGTCTCCGGTGTTTACCTACATCTTTAACACCTCCCTGGAGACATGCCATGTGCCAGCCTGTCTCAAATCCTCCACCATCATCCCTGTGCCCAAAAAGCCCAGGCCTACTGGACATAATGACTACAGACCCGTCGCCCTGACCTCTGTGGTAATGAAGTCTTTTGAGCGCCTGGTGCTGGCACACCTTAAATCCATCACTAACCCTCTACTGGACCCCCTGCAGTTTGCCTACAGAGCCAACAGGTCTGTGGACGATGCAGTTAATTTGGCCCTCCACTTCACCCTGCAGCACCTGGACTCCCCAGCATCCTACGCCAGGATCCTGTTTGTGGACTTCAGCTCTGCCTTCAACACCATCATCCCCGCTCTGCTTCAGGACAAGCTCTCCCAGCTGAACGTGCCTGATTCCACCTGCATGTGGATCACAGACTTCCTGTCTGACAGGAAGCAGTGCGTTAAGCTGGGAACACAAGTCTCTGATTCCCGGTCCATCAGCACTGGATCTCTCCAGGGCTGCGTCCTTTCTCCTCTGCTCTTCTCCCTGTACACCAACAGCTGCACCTCCAGCCATCCGTCCGTCAAACTCCTGAAGTTTGCGGACGACACCACCCTCATTGGGCTCATCTCTGGTGGAGACGAGTCCGACTATAGGTAGGAAGCGGACAACCTGGTGACCTGGTGCAGCCAGAACAACCTAGAGCTCAATGCTCTCAAGACAGTGGAAATGGTTGTGGACTTCAGGAAGAACACAGCCCCACTCACCCCCATCACCCTGTGTGATTCCCCAGTCAACACTGTGGAGTCCTTCTGCTTCCTGGGCACTATCCTCTCCCAGGACCTCAAGTGGGAACTGAACATCAGCTCCCTCACCAAGAAAACACAACAGAGGATGTACTTCCTGCGGCAGCTGAAGAAATTCAACCTGCCAAAGACAATGATGGTGCACTTCTACACAGACATCATTGAGTCTATCCTCACCTCCTCCATCACCATCTGGTACGCTGCTGCCACTGCCAAGGACAAGAGCAGGCTGCAGCGTACCATCCGCACTGCAGAGAAGGTGATTGGCTGCAATCTGCCTTCCCTCGTGGACCTGCACACCTCGAGGACCCTGAGGCGAGCGAAGAAGATTGTGGCGGACTCCTCCCACCCTGGTCACTCCCTGTTTCAAACACTCCCCTCCGGCAGAAGGCTGCGGTCCATCAGGACCAAAACCTCACGCCACACAAACAGTTTCTTCCCTTCCGCTGTTGGCCTCCTCAACAAGGCCAAGAGCTCACACTGACTCTAATGACTTCATGTCTTAAAACGTTTTACTTTTGCACTACATTCAATTCCTGTAATTTTTGTATTTTATATTGTATTTTATATCGTAATTTGTCAACTTATATTTTATTTTATGCCCACTTTTATTCAATTTTAGTGTATTTCACTTATTACTGCTAGTTTTAGTATAGTTAGACCACATATTTAAATTTAAGATTCCTATATGTTAATTGTATGCACCTTCCTGCCAAAGCAAATTCCTTGTCAGTGCGAACTTTCATGGCGAATAAATCCCATTCTGATTCTGACCAAGTGCTGAGAACGTTACAGAGGTGCTGTGTGGTGGCCAGGCATAGCCAGTGACGTGAAACAGCTTGTGTTGTCATGTAAACACTGCTGTATCCACAGACCAAGCCAGAACAGAGAACCGCTGCTCACTACACCACTGCCAGACCTACCTTGGCAGAAGCTGGTTGCTGACTTGTGTGAGCATAAGGGTCGTCAGTACTTAATTGTAATTGACTACTTTTCAAGATGGCTCGAGATCTTGGAACTGCCAAAGACTAACTCAGAAACAGTCATACGAAAGCTGAAAAGCATCTTCGTACGTTACGGAACACCAGAAGAGTTAATGACCGATAACGGACCACAATTCACAGATGAACAGTTCAGATGTTTTGCAGCAGAGTATGATTTCCAACATATGACTTCAAGCCCTAATTTTCCACAATCCAACGGCATGGCTGAACGTGCTGTAAAGACGGCAAAATGGATCTTGAAACAGGATGACCCCCCACTTTTGAGTTACCGTTCAACTCCAACAGAACCAACAAGAGAGAGCCCTGCCAGGCTGTTGATGGGTCGACAGAACACTTCCAGTCCTGAAAGAGAACCTGCGGCCAGTGTGGCCTGACCTGGAAACCATCAAAAGAAATGATGCAAAAGCAAAGAAGTGCTATGAAAGGTACTACAACCGCAGGTACTCCACCAAAACTCTTCCGTCACTTAGCATCGGTGATGAAGTGAGGCTGAAGATTGATGGAGAAAAGGCCTGGACAACCACCGCGACTGTGAAGCGCCAGGAGGCTACGCCACGCTCCTTCACTATGAAGACAGAGCAAGGCAACACTCCAAGGAGAAACCGGCGCCACATCCAACTGGTGAGTTGAGAGCCGGCCTTACCTCCGAAGACGGATTCTCCTCAGCAAGAAGACCTACAGGGGCCAGCGGAACGGGGCTTTGGCGACACCCAGAGCATTCCCACCGAACCCCCCAGTACCCCTAAGCCCTCGGGTCAAGTTGTCACCAGGTGTGGGAGGACTGTAAAGCCAAACCTAAAGTATGTGAGCTAGTGAGATGGACATACAGGGCAGAATAACCCCTGTCCCGTCTCAAGGGATCGTGGTAGTCTACCCACACCCTTAGTTAGAGCAAAAGAAAATGAAAAAATAATAATAATGAAGAAATTATTGTTTAAAGTGTTACGTTTAAAATGTTATTGTTACGTTCACTATATAAACCCTATGCGCATGAACGCACCGTCGCCATGTTGATAACGAGTAAGAGATGCTACGCTATCTACTGAATAAAGTGCCATTCATTGTTGAACACCGTGACTAATGAGTCCTGTTATTCGTCTCGGCGACGAACGCCACAAATACCAAGAAATAGGTCGCAGCAGTTTGTCTTTCAACTACAGTTGCGAAATCCGCGATGGGACTAAGTTTGAATGGCTTCTGCGACTTGTTCTTATAGTACAAAATCACTGTCAATCAAAAGGACATGCAGTCTTTCGACAGACCCTCCCATCATCACGTGGAAGCCCAGCGTCCAGGCCAGCCCACTCTTCCATTCACCCCCAGAGACGCTGAGCGTCCAGGGCGGCCATCATCGCAGCATTATCCAATGACCGTATAGTATCGAAGCACTGAAAAAAACTGTTCAAAGCAGCCCCATTGAAGTCCATGAGCTTCAACAGGGAAATGCACTGTGGCGCTACGGGAATGGGGAATGTATGAGAAGGAAATCAGTCGACCTGCTAACATATGTAGCTGATTCTGAACGAACTTGTCTTCGATATGAGCGTGTTCTAACGCATTTTAAATGTTAACACAATAGTAAATCTCGGACCATGAATTTTTTGAAATGTTAAGAGAAGCTGAGCTTCCCTTGCAGTCTGAAAGAATTTGCCACTGGTATTAATATATGTATGCACTCAGTTGAAGGGAAGAAATGCAGAGAATGCTGTAAATGTCACAATTACATTATATAAATCCATCATTTGTTTTGAACGTTTGTCATTATTTAGAATTTCATAATTTGCGTTCAGTATTATTTAGTAACTATTTGGAAAGAGTAAAGTGCTTTTATTTTGAAGTCTTCATGCAAGGCATTGTGGGAAGCTTGTGCGTGGGAGAATCAACGAGCAAATGTGCTCGCGGATACTAACAGGGCACGAGCACCAAAGTTCACATTGGCCGATAGCCGATTTACATTGAGCTGAATGAGCCATAGACTTATATTGAATGAGCATAGGGAGAAATGGCTTGAGTTGCCTGCCTTGTTGGAGCAAGTTTAGCACATCGTTGTCACACATATATGACATTTTGTTAATATAGTTATATATATTTCCGTTATTTTAAAACTGATTTGATTTTTCCTAAAAACGTTCATGACATGATGGCAAATATATTATGTTAAGCGCGAGCATATTGTTAACATGTGTATCTGGAGAAAATACAAAGTTTAATACTTTAATTGTTAACCACAATCAGAAATGATATATATTTAAATAATTAGTCTTGCCTTCTGAATCTTTTGTTAAACACACCCATTATTCTTTTTTTGATTGTGTCATCAAGCCAGACTGCTTTTGTGGGACAATGAAGGTCCTCAGTGATTATGTTTCACCCCCACAGTGTTTCCCACAGATTAGAAATCTAGTTGTGGCGAGGAGGGGGGTGGGTTGTCAGATGGGGGGGGGGGTTGTCAGACGGGGGGGGGGTGGGGGGGGTGGGGGGGGGGGGGGGGGGGGGGGGGGGGGGGGGGGGGGGGGTCGTAATAATTCCTTTGTTAATAATTCCTTCATTAATAATTCCTTCATTAATAATTCCTTCATTAATAATTCGTTACACAGTTAATTTGTTAATAATTTTTTACATTAAATATTAATCCAAAATGATTCACACCTTCACAAAATTACCAACAACTAACATCATTTCTGCATTATGCATGTAGCAACGCTAGTGCTAAACAACTATTTAACTGGTCGGCTCCATGACGCCAGGTAAGTAGCTAGCTCTTGAGACTTCTCACCAAAAGAACGAAAGGGAAACTTTGAGTACTGTAAGTCGCACTGGATAAGAGCGTCTGCTAAATGACTAAATGTAAATGTGAGTAAGGTACCTAGCGAAAAGTAGCCTCAACTTTCCTCGACTTTTAGCTACGGCACTAATGCTGAAGGCTTGCTGATATAGCTGTCGGTCTTACTAGAACGGCATATGTATGCATTGTTGCTAACGTGTGCTGACGTTGTGACTGTGTGCATATGTGAGAAAGATGCATGAGTGACAGAGAGACGGAGGGAGAGCAGGGTAAAGGAAATGCAGCTGAACGAATACGCTGCGTGTTTTAACCTAAATAGCAATAAAAAAAAATGTTTTACGAAACGCAATGTGTGGCGGCCGGTGTTGATTCTGTGGCGCACCGCCACAAATTAGTCTATGTGTGGGAAACACTGCCCCCACTTTCATCTGATGGAAACGTCTTGTAGCCTATATTGTCACGTTCATCACGTTATATCCATTAATAGGCGTTTGGTTTTGTAGGATGAACATAAAACACTGGCCACATTTCTACACTGATGATAAATTGAAGGCAGTGTGAATTTCGTGGCATTTCGTTTGAATATAAAGTTGACAGTAAGCTATGGTAAGTCTGCATTATGGAAGATTTCGGTTACCAACATAACTAAGCTTTCTTTGCCTGGCGAGAACAACGACGGAGCTGTTCATGTTAACAGTTTTCATCTGATACAATGCGTTGGAAATCATACTCATATCACAAAGAAAAAAAGCAACATATGTGATGAGTTCCATCTAGAATAGCCCTATATTTAGCCCTATAGCCTATTTCTAAAAACAAGTGAAAATAATACTATACAGTGACAGAATACATTTCCGTTAAGTTTGCATCATGTCTCTGATTCTTATCGGACTTTCTGCCCATAGATTCTGCCTTAGCTCACACGCTCGTAACCATATAAATCTATGCTCGCGACTGGTTGTCACAAAGTATGACGTGTACAGCTAGTTGCAAGCGTGCACGAGGTCTCGGAGCTAGGGAAAAAATAGCCACTGTTTAAAGCTAGACCGGAAGACACGGAAGTGGAAAAATGGCCGCGCCCAGTCTCGCGCTCTCACTTGCCTCACTGCGCCACTGGGCACTTTTCATAGAAATTAATGGGAACGCCATCTTGGAAGACAAAAGTAGCTTACTCTAGTTATATTAACTCTATGGCTGGAGCTAAGGCATTGCAGAAAACTGTCAGAATGTGGTACAAGTCCGATCAAGAAGCAGATAGCCTACATGTGAACTTTACGAAAATCAATACTATTAGTACTGTAGTATTATACGTGCAGGGCCTATATGTTGTTCTTTTTGCTTCGTGTTTATAGTTTAACTGCTTATGTACTGTGTCGGATAAATAAACTGTAAACCTGAATATCTGGCTCCGTCGTTGTTCTAGCTTTGCAAAGCAAATTAAGCCTATACCTTTGTTACTATTATAATGATGATGAGTGTTGTTTACTATTACTAGCTTATTGTTAATGCCATCGTTGTGGTGTCATCTGACTTAAAGTTCTAACAATATAACGACCATAACAATATTGACGTTATCAGACATGATTTATTAATCTTTGTCTTTGCCTCAGAATAACATGTCAACAATATATAATGACGCCGTAACATGCCACGATATTTTAACTAATTATATTAGGCTATAATTACGTTTGTCATGCCATGAGCATAATAGCGTTCATTACAAAATGGTTAAATCTGCTTTAAAATAACTGAAATTAACTCTACAAACAACCGTCATGTATGTGCAACCATTTGTAAAACGTGCTACAATAAAGGCAGGCAGCTGTAGTCTAGATTATCAAATCCGTTCTCATTCAGGTCAGGTAAATCAGCGATTTGTTGATGCTCCCTTTTGTGCTCGTTTATTGTTCGTATCCGCGAGCACGTTTCCAGGCACCTTTTCTTGACATAAGCAAATAAATGGGCTGCTAGTTTACCCATTTCGGATTGGTTTCAATCTTCGCAAAAATCAGGAAAAATTATTCTAAGAAAAAGCTAGTAGTATGAGCCAGGTTCGAGAATCGAACAAAAATGATTGTGGGAGATAGTTTTAGATATGTTGACTGGAGTTAATAGAATAAAAACGACCGGACGAGTCGGGTAGAAAATCGGAAATGCAATACCACCTACATCCACCTCAAGCCAAGAGTCGCAAGAGTGTATGGCTGCAGCCTGCAGCTTCCCGCCTCATGCCCTCCCGTCTCATGCCCTCCCGTCTCATGCCCTCCCGTCTCATGCCCTCCCGTCTCATGCCCTCCCGTCTCATGCTTCTACTTTTCAAAATAAAAGCTTGTCTGGTCCGCTATTTCTCCTTTCTACTTTGGTGTACGTGTTTTTTTTTAGCTAGACTACAAACTAAAAATCCATTCTAGCAGCCTGGGAGGCCCGGTTGAGTTTAGGCGTCACAACGACGGTTGAGGTTAGGATTAGTTTAAGGCCAGGAGTCGTAGCAGAGGTCGACGTTAAGGTTAGGCACAACCACGACGGTTGGAGGACAATGATGGTCGGTACAGCACACCGTGCATTTTGTCATCTGCGGTGTTCTTTTTTTTAAAGACACTGATGTGTACCTTAAGGAAAATCACAAAAAGAAACCATCAAAGTCTGCAACCATAAATTGCTCTAGGTAACGTTAGCTAATATTCGCGAACAAATGTCAGCATAAAACACTGATGCAGTCATCGCAGGTTTCATTAAATATACGTTAACATCAGGGAAAACATCCAGAAATCAGCAAACTATATGGATGATTTAAAAAAAAAGTTTTTCAATTTATTGCAACAAACGTGCTCACGAATTTACCTTTAACTCCATCCGTACAATAATTCGCGATTAGGTATTTTTGACCCTCTGCATTTACCGTTGGACAGCTTTGGCATGAGACGGAAGGGCATGAGACGGGAGGCTGCAGGCTGCAGCCATGCCCGTCTCGAGAGTCGAGGGGTAGGGGCTTGGTTTTCACCGACGCGTCATCAGACCGGAAGTCGCCATCTTGGAAGCACTCCGCATCACAACAAAGCACTGGCACTGAAGTATATCCCGAGCGTCGTCAAGGAAAATGGTGAATTATTGCCGTGTTTCAGGTTGTACAAATAGGACAGATCGTGAAAAACATTTGGTATATTATCAACTTCCAAAAGTTATTAAAAACCAGGGAAAGGAATGCCAGAGATTGTCAGAGGAAAGGAGGCGCTTGTGGTTGGCAAAGCTCAACCAAGATCTACAAGGGAAAAATCTGGACAACATATGGCACGTTTCTTGTCAGGTTTTGTGAAATGTTTATTTCAGCGGCTCAAAACACATTTTCTATTGTAATGATAATATTTTTAATAGTAAATAATAAAAACAATGACTGCTTTTATTGTTTTTACTGTGCGCTTTTTTTACTGTAAAGCTGACATTGACATAATATAATTCATATCAATCTACTGCATGTGTATGGGTTCGGCGAAAAAAACATGTAGTTAACAATATCGGGATATCCAACTGAAGGCAGAATCACCGGGTCGTCACGGATCCAAGTAGAGGGAGCTAACTGGTAGGGATCTGCACCGCCAATAAATCCTAATTTCTCAAAATATCGACCCTTTTCTTGTTGTCCAAGTGCTTCCCTATATGCCTTTGGATCTTGGACGCGTTTTGATGACCATTTCGGTCGTTAAGACATGGCTAAAGTTGTACCAAAGAGTGTAGAACATACGTTCTTTGGTTGTACTCCGTTCAGTTGTTTACACCGAGTGCCTCCAATATGGCCGCGCATCTGGGTTACCTCCCAGAACGTGACGTCGGTGAAAACCCTCTATAGGACATGCATGGGTCAAACCACTGACATCACGTCGACCATATTTTGAGCATCATCAGTCATCAAGTTTGCCCTTGTTCACAGTGAATCGCTTCTGTTTGTCAGACTTTCATATTTTACTAGCTGTAACATGAGTAGAAAACACAAATTCTCACCTATCTGAGCAGATACTCAGATTGTACTTTGTTTTGTTGTAGACCAGAATCATGTCAGCTTTCTTTTATTTTGCATTTGTCATGACACTAAGTGGAATTAATAAAGCATCAATGTTTCTCCATGGTCTCTAGTGGTGTATCTTCTTATCAAGGAATTTGTCTGCCATCGTTCCTCTGGCTGCTCAGAAAGAGTTTAGAGTGGAATACTGTTAGATCGTCATGCCTGATTAAAAGTGGGACTAAATGAACTGAATGGAATTAATAGACTGAATTAATTGAATGACAAGATTGATTGTAAGGAGTAATCATAGAGAATTCTTATGAGTCTCAGAGGCAGATATCATTTTGTTGATAGACTACAATAATGTATAACATTTAGGTTGTTCACCCAATAACTACTCATTCACAGCTTTTGCAAACTGTTAAAAAAAAATCTTATTTTTACACCTGCATTTACTGTTGTTCCCAGTACTCATGCAGCCTAGCAGTCACATGACCAAGTCTCAGACCACCTCCATGCTTTACTCCATTGGTTAGCAACATAGCACCACTATGGAGGATCAACATTGCAACATGATTGGACAAAAGGCTGTTATGACAAAGCAGGATGAGGTCAAACATGTCGGAAGAGCATGTTGGGAGCAGTGCCAAAGCATGTGTCATGAATTAGAATTGCACAACATACGATTTTTTTTATGGGCATCCTCATTTAGTTTTTTTTTAACTTTTAACATTGCATATAAACACTCCAAATACAAAAGGAAACCCTACATTACGATAAAGTAATACCAGCTAGCACCAAACTGTCCTCTGGTAATCCGATATAACCTTTTTTTATATAGCAGATCAAACATTTCTGATCTTAATCCTTTTTCTATCTCTAGTCCTCAATTCCTAGAATATTAATATGGATTACATCATGCTTATAAAATCAAGTGATTTAAAATGATCAAATCCCAGAAATGTATGGGGAAGAGCAGGCAGAGTGAGTTGCATGATGTTGTGTACTCTGATGTGGAGTCGTAGGCCACAAAGCACTTGTAAAGTATTTAAACCACGTTAAGAACCACTCTTAAAACAGCTGTTGTAAGACACCCCTTTGTATCGCCCTCTTTAATTTCAGATCAGAAACCAAAAATGCTAGATTAAACTGAAAAACATTCATCAATGAAAATAGCTGAATTAGTTCATCCCTTTGCATTGTTGTCTCTACAGTATGAGAAGAGAAGCAGGATCCTCCTTGTAGTGAGAGCCTAGAACCTAAAACATGACGTGTCATAGCGTATGCTGTCTGTGGGAAGTAGTTGTATACCGTTGCAGTAGTGCATTCATGAAAACCAAAAACTGTATCAAGCAGACATTGTTTTTGGAAAGGTGTTGTGTAAGTGATGCATATCTCCGCCCTACAGTGGGCGCTCGGAAAGCGCTGTGTAGCTCTTCACACGTGCAAAGTAAAGAGGAGTATACATCTTGTCCAGGTCAAAAGATGTGACCACTGTCTCTCCGGTTGGTCTGAAAAAGAGATTTATTTTATTTTATTATACACAGGCATAACACGCATAGAGAACCCCAGCATCATTGCCGATTAAACAATTCTGTACTCAGCAACAACATCACATGTGAAACTAATACATTTCCTAAATTGAAGGGGATAATTACTTGTAGGTGATTTGGCAGGAGTGGTGGATCCAAACCAGCTTGTCGAAGCGCTGGTGCCCCCTGGAGGACAGTTGGAGACCCACGTGGAAGTTGTGCTCTGCATCAGGTGCTGGGTTCCGCCTGTAGAACCGGTTCTTCTGGAACTCCCCCGCCACCTTCTGTTCCGAGTAAGGAAACATGGAGATGGGAAAGGTTCTGTAATGCCAATCACTTAATATCCCAAACAGCTGATATCACTTCATTAGGGTTCCTCCGGTAGGAGGTAACCTATTGTTTTTGTTAGTATTCTTCTTCTTATTATTTTTCTTGTCCTTGCGCCCCAATATCTAAAAAAGTCCCAGGTCATAAATGGTCTAATTTGGCACATTGATACATCCAAGTGGGTACCCCCACACCAAATATGGGCCACATCGGACCATAGGGGGGCACCACAGGCCACGCCCAAAAGTCCAATTTTCTAAGTAATGGCATTTCCACCCCATTGTTCCAATTCTTCTGAAACTTGGTATGCATGCCTCATTTTTCATGAGAACAAAAAAGCCTCGAGAACCCCTAAGGTCCGCCATGATTTTCCTGCACAGTGATAATTTTGGAGAACCTTCAAAATTCCTCTTCTCTTGACCAAAGGTCTAATATACATGACATTTTGTACAGAAATGTATCATTGAAGTATTTAAAAACGCTACTGAAGGCAATTAAATTAAATACTAAATGGCTGAAAGGGGTGTATTTATGTAAATGTCCACATTGCCTCAATATGTTTCTGTCACTAAATCAAATTTATTTTTGAAGGACGGTTCAAACCTAATAGGCTTTAAGGTGACACGCCCCTAAAGTGCCATGCAAAGTTTCACTGTGATATGTCAAAATATACCTGAATTACAGCTGTTTGAACTTGGGCCAAATCTGACAATGCTTGCCATTGGAGAAACTTTGGAAAAAGCTTTTTTTATTATACAGTTACTGAACTTTGTATGTTCCATGCCTGGGAATGGCTCAATTGGCTGAGATGTTGTGCTGGTAAGCAAAGGGTTGTAGGTTCAAAACCAGTCAGAGGCATAGTTTATTTATTTTTTATTCTGACAAAACGGTTTCTAGTATTCCGATCAATCTTCCGGTTGTAAAACATAGCCATGCGTGTTTATTTGAGCCCACACTCTAATCATCTGTTTAGCGAGACTGTGTAAACCTCTGCAAAACAAGCCAGGTTCACCACAGTAGCTAGCTACTTGTAGTCTACGCATGGTAGAGATAACTAATGGTTATCTCTAATGAAGTAAATTGATTGTTCAGGTGGATCCCTTGCCTGTTGCACAAATTAATTTCAGTAACCTAAGCCAGGACACTTCCCCACTGATGCTAGGCATGATTTGAAATTCCCTTCCATGACAAGTTATGGCACTCCAAACAGCTTAAAAAAAAACTATGTGTAAGTTATTCTTTACAGCAGCAACCCAGTCCCATTTTTATAGGAAATGTACAAGCAGTTTCAACTTTGGCCGAATATAACAACGCTTACCCCAGGAGAAACAGCTTACTTTTTTATACAGTAACTGACCATGACAATATTCAACACTGAGAATAGCTCACTGGGCTGGGATGGTGACCTGTTAAGTATAAGTTAGTAGGTTGTAATCCAGCCATTATCTTTTGGCCTGTCATAATTTGTATTATCTGTTTAGTTAAACAGGATGACATCATTCTGAAATACCATGCACAATTTCATGCAATTTCACCTTGAAATGTCAACCATTTCTTAACTCTTGTCCCAATACTGACCAAAGCTAATACTCTGCCCTTTCTATTCATACAATCTCAACAGTTGGTGTGTAGCAGAGAGGATAAAGAGACTGCCATCTTAATGTAATTCCATAAATACACTGACATAAATAACAAATGCCTGAGGCCTTCAGAATCAACAGAGCAGGCTCCCGTGCGCTGTAAGTGAACGGAGACGGTCAATTGCGATAGCCAATGAGATCTCGAGTCTTCAACACCAAGGCCAGCTAGAAGGCCTTACGCGGAACTTGACATGTAGGCGTCTGTTGGAAAAATTGAAGATGTAACTGTTATCCTGTATAAGAATAATTCTGTGATCAGTATTCCCTGGTGCAAAGAAAGGCCCACCCCCAACTCTGAATTCTGTGTAAACATACAAGACCCTTATCCACGTAACTCTGTCATTATCATGAACTTGATCGTTTTGGTTGGAAGGAAAGAGGAAACATTTGTGTTAACAATTCAGAGTCATGACACTACTCTTTATTTTAATCAGGGTCATTCCTATGAAATAATCTTAGATAAGCTGTTCACGTTTCACAATATTAAAATAAGTTGCCTATGCGCACGCTAAAAACGCAGTTAAAGGAAGCAGGACTTTTCAGAAGAAAAAACGAATAGTCCACTACAGAAGAACGAAATGCCACAATGACAGAGTAACGTGGACCATAGTTGTTTAGCTATCAATTTTTACATTTAACACGCAATACTTTTACATAAGTAGCCTACTATTTGCTACATTCTTCGATAGCCAAACAACTGTCCTGGTGCATGTAACTGTCAGGCTATTGCATTTTGTACTTCTGTCGATCAATTTCTTATTTCTTGTTAGTTAGCCTAGTCTGCATCCAATCAGCGCTGAAGTGTAGTACCTACCCTTTCCATTCAGAATTAATGTAATGTGTTTTTGAGTTAATGTAATGTCGTTTTCCATTTGGGGGAGCGTGTTTTTTGGGGGGGGGAGTTGACTCGTATTCGGGGGGAGTGTTTTCATTTTGGGGATGTACTCATATTAGGGGGGGGTTGTTTTGCACTTCAGGGCCACCGTACTATCTTCCCGGTTTTCTGCCACCTAGATGCGCGCACAACTGTTCGTGTTGGCTTTGCTGGCTTTTTTTTTAACAATGACGGGCGCAGTAGTCAGGAGCTGTACTCCGCAATTTCACTCGCCAAATGGCAGAGCATCGGACACAATTTAGTCGCCAGGCCAAAAATCTACATGCCATTGGCGCTTGGCGGTTGCCAATTTCTAGCCCTGAGGGCAAGCATTTAATTTTTAATGACTTCACTCACAGGTCACAGCTGCGCCAACATGATCAATTGTTTTATATATTCTCAAAAACAAATGCAAATAATCTGTTTACTTAGATTTTCAATGAATAGTTTATTTCGTTATCGTCTCATTTGTGACTTATATGAAACAGCGACAATGCGCAGTTTATTGGACAAACTTGTTTAAGCTTACATAACGTACTTTTGGTGGACTTTAGTTGACAAACTTTGTTGAATCATCTCTTAAAATCTCCTTTTATTTTTGAGTTTTGACAGTATCTGTGATCTTAGTTTCCTACTCTTAATTGTGAATGCAAGCTTATTGATTTTCAATGCTCCGGAAATTGAGTGTTGCTCCACTAGCCTATTTAAGGTGATGTAATGTGTAAGTGTGATTCTGTATGGATTCTCGAGCAGTCATATTCAATGCTATTATGCGGTGTATTAACTTAGGTAGGTCTAAGTACGACGTCACTGAAGGCCTAGGCGTGAAATGCACGGCCCGCCACTGGATGTGTATACTGACCAGTTTAGAGCTAAATACTATTGCCAGAGCTTGGAATCTAATCAGTGTTTTGAGTGACTTTGCATGGGTTTCCAACACATTTGGATTCAAGTTAACGTATTGCCACTGCAGTTCACAGTCAAAACTGAAGTCTGTATCAAGTGTAGAAGGAAAAAGCTTCATTTGCTGATAGCAACACAGACCCCTAATTAGGGCTGGGCGGTATGACGGTATATACCGTGCAAAGGTAGAAATGTGTCTACCGGGAGAGATTTGGCTATACCGTTTCAACCGCGGTATACTTTTAAGTGTTTCCCACACAGACTAATTTGTGGCGGTGCGCCACAGAATCAACACCGGCCGCCACATATTGCGTTTCGTAAACATTTTTTTAACACTATTTAGGTTAAACATGCAGCAAATTCTTTCAGCTGCTTTTCCCTACCCTGCTCTCCCTCCGTCTCTCTGTCACTTACGTGTCTTTCTCACATACATAGTCACAACGTCAGCACACGATAGCAACGATGCATACATTCGCCGTTCTAGTAAGACGGACAGCTATATCAGCGAGCATTCAGCATTAGCTTAAGATCTAGGAAAATTCAGGCTACTTTTCGCTAGGTACCTACAAACATGTCTTAATCGAAGGTTCCCGTTCGTTCTTTTGGTGAGAAGTCTCAGGAGCTAGCTACTTACCCGGCGTCATGGAGCCGACCAGTTAAATAGTTATTTAGCACTAGCGTTGCTACTTGAATATGCAGAAATTATTTGTTTGTGGTTGATTTTGTGAAGGTGTGAATCATTTTGGATGAATATTTAATATAATAAAGTTCTGTGTAACAAATTATTAAAGGGGCGATTGATTGCAAAACCGATTTTACCTTGTCATAGTTGAATAACGACAGTTCAGTGGGTAAAATGAACATACAGTGAAGATCAAAGTCCATTGACACCTCTTTCCTATACAAATCTCAAAAAGAAAATATTTGGCTGTAAAACGCTAGCTTTTCAACAAAGCCACCGGTGTGACGTAGGATCGCCCTTTTTGGCTGTATTCTTTATCTTTGTCACGCCCCAAAATTTACATCCAGACCAGCCCGAGGTAGTGCCTATCTCCGATACTAGTTTAGCTGCGTGCTGCTCTGTGTAGGCTACTTAAAAGGAATTACAAAGAAGAAAGTTTTGAATTATAACAAGGATATTGAAAATGGACCACGGTCGTAAATGCTGTGTTCCAGGCTGTACAGGGAAGGCTAAGGCCGAATCCCAATACTCCCCCTTACCCCTTTCCCCTTCCCCTTAACTTACCCCTTCCACTTGGCCCTCGGAAGTAAGGGGCAAGGGCTACATAGCCCTAGGAAATGGGACGCCACTTGGTTACAGGTACATCATCTAGCACGTATCGATATCTCCAAAGCAAGTAGCGTTATGCACTGATATTAAACGAAATTCGCTGCTAATGGAGTTTACTTAGAACTGTAGACATGCTAGTCAAAGAAATGCGGGACTGTTGTGCAATTCAGAACTGTAACATTAACGTACCAAACTAGCGATTTTTAGAAACGTTTCAATTAGGAAAATGGTTGCCAATATATATGTTTATGACTGTATATAACACAAAACAAGACTGTCATAATTTTTTTATCAATTAATTAAGCCGATAAAATAACATTTATCGGACTCTCTGGATGATTTGGTCTCCATTGTTGCCGGTCGCGCATTTTTCACATAGCCCTAGGTTTCAAGTAAGCTCCCGATCTTACTTGGTTTTAAGGGGTGTATACCCCTTAGTCTTAGCCCTTCCCCTAGCTCCAAAAGAGTATTGGGACACCACTAGCTCTCACGGGAACGCGCAAAACTAAGGGGAAGGGGTAAGGGGGAGTATTGGGATTCGGCCTAACACTCACAGTCTTCCCAAGGAGCCAAACATATGACAGGCATGGCTGCTGAGGTCTATGAAAAGATCCCGGCGAAGTTCGACACTCAATCATTCATTTGCTCTGAACATTTCAGTTTTGACAACCTTGGACAATTTCAAGCAGGATTTGCTAGGAAGCTGAACCTGGAAAGAGGTGCTGTTCTGACCGTATGCTCAATGCAACCGCAAGCTATAAGGACAGTATGATGTTGTGCTAACAGTTATTAGCAATGCTAACATGTCCTGTATATAGCATACCAGGTAGAATGCTAAATACGTTTCTACACACATCAAATGACTCTAGCTAGACTAGCTGTAGTCGGCATTAGAAGGGAAGCTTCCGAAAAAATTGCCAGAAAACGAATAGCAGTTTGGCTTATTGCTAACGTCTGTCTACAGTAGATGATCTATTCTATTTGAAAGAACTGGAGAAAGGCAGGTGCTACATACAGGATACGTTAGCATTGCTAGTAACACCCAGACTGTAGGCATGTAAACTAGTTTAGCTTGCTAACGCAAGAGCATAGGTAGAATGTGTGATAATTTAGCCTAGTTTATTGGCAATGGGGCTAACGTTGTTTCATGTTCCTGACTGTATTTCATTCAAATAAATAACCTGTGTTATGTGAAACTACAGTTCACGATGCATGTTTGTCCAGATCTTTGTCAGGTTATTTTTCAGGAAGATATCTAGAGCTAGCTAACTGAAGCCGAGTTGAATCACGATATGGTTTGGTTGCTAAGCAGTAGCCTAACGTTCTACCCACCTAAGTCAATCCAGTTTGCTTCAACAACAGAAGTGGAAACAAGTAATGTTATCATTTCAAATGATATATAGTAGTGCTGTCAGTTTAACGCGTTATTAACGGCGTTAATGCAAACCCAAATTAACGGCGTCAATTTTTTTATCGCGCGATTAACGCTCTTTTTGGCCTAGCAAACTTTGTAGTTTTTTTTCACATGCTGTTGCAACAACTACCGAAGTTAGAAAAACTACAACACCACACCGGATCTAGCTAGACCAGAAACAAAACAACAGGCACGCCACACACTTGTTTGGCTTGCGATCCGGCTAAAGCGTAGTAGCAGAGCCCGTTTACGGATATGAGACATTCTCTGGTAGTAGGTTAACTTTACGTTTTGAGTGGATGGCGAGCGCGAGACGCCGAAATGGATGCCAATAAGATTCTGAATGGAAAGTTTACTTTTAAAAAGTTGCCAAATGGTTCCATTGACAAGACCAAAGTGATCTGTGTGTTTTGTCGTTGTAAAATGAGCTATCATTGCAGCACGTCCAGTCTGAAATACCACTTGATGGCCAAGCACACAGATGATTCTCCGCCCCCTCGTCAAAGCCAGGCGATTGCAATGTTGTTTTCAATAACAAAAAATATTTGCACGAAGCAATCCGAACCACTTTTCCATGTTGATAAGAGCATTAAAATTTGAAAAAAGAATGGGACAAAAAGAAATCAAGGGACATTTAGAATAGATAGAAATAGAAATGTGCGATTAATTGTGATTAATCGCGAGTTAACTATGACATTAATGCGATTAATCGCGATTAAATATTTTAATCGTTTGACAGCACTAATATATAGTCAATCTGTTGAAAACAATGTTGTGTAGACACAATAGATTCATTTGCGCGTCTTTATTTCAAGTCTCCACTTTCGGTGTTTCAGTGAGTGCTGCTGTTGGCCGTGTTGCGTTTTTGCTCCCCAGCTTCACTCGTTGAAAACCAACCAATCAGCGCGCAGCTGATCTAAATATTAATGAGCATACCATAAAAGAAGAAAAGCTAGTGTTTTTTCCCAGGAACATTTCAAAGGATCTATCAGGGGGCATAGAACAGCACCCGGGCCATTTTCAACCCAACCAATGTTACATACCCTATTCAGAGACTTTAAGGAACAGTGTGAAATACCCCCAAAAAACAGTCAATCGCCCCTTTAACGAAGGAATTATTTTTAACTCCCCCCCCCCCCCCCCCCCCCCCCTCGTCATTACGGATCCGTATTGCGCTGTGAGTACTAGGTCACCACGCGGATGGCATGATTGCGCATCAGCCAATCGGAACGCTCATACTAGTAACTTTGAGTCTTGTTTTTAACTCAAGTGTTGTCTCATGTGAGGCAGTTGTTTTTGTTTGTAATAAATAATCAAGTGTGATGATGAAGTACGGTATGGTTATATAGTACCATTAATTTGACTATATTTACTATATAAATTACTATACCGTGATACCGTAGCCGTGATATAAAATTACCCATACCGTGATAGGAGATTTTGGCCATATCGCCCACCCCTACCCCTAATACTCATATCACACAGTCGGAGCACAGCTAGATAATCAGTGTCAGCGCCCTTGGGTACCCAGCATGCAGTGCGGCATGTCAAATAGGCAAAGACTTGTGGAAAATAGTTTGGTTACAACAGCCGTGCGAGGGATTTTAGTTGTTGTATTCGTTCAGTTAGATGTTTGTAATGTTATTGTTTGATAGTTCATATAATCTTGTTGGTCACCCTGATTATGCATGTTGTGTAGTTTAATCGGAACAGAGAGTCGGCTACTGTACTGTAACAGGCTATTCTTGCAAGGAGCTGAACATAAGGTCTGCCCTAGCCCAGTTGCCCACATGACTATTGTTAAGTGTGCGTTGACTGGTTTTACCAATCTTCCAGAAAGTTTGAAAAGACTGTTGAGGTAATAATGTGTCATTAGTGGGAGGCATGTTTATGGACTACTTCTAAACTTCATGCGGCCGCCGCAGCATTTCTGCCTTGGCGTGGCCTGCGCTGGGAGAGAGGGAAACAGCATGGATGGGGGATTGTGTGTGGACAGATGTGACTTTATATAGGGTGAAATGGAATAAGAAATGCAATACAAAATGGCTGAAAGGGGTGTATTTATGAAAATGTCCTCATTACCTCAATATCTTTGTGTCAATAAATCTAATTGGATTTTGACTGATGTTTTTTCAAACCTAATAGGGTTCAAGATGACATAATTCTGAAGTACCATGCGCAATTTCATGCAATTTTGCATTGAAATGTCAACCGTTTCTTAACCTTTGTCCCAAAGCTGACCAAAGCTAATACTCTGCCCTGTCTATTCATAAAATCTCAACAATTGGTGTGTATCAGAGAGGCTAAAGAGACTGACATGCGTTTAAAATCCAATTCAGCCTATTGTTATTGGCCAAACATGAAGTTGTTTTGCTCTCTTGTTGTACAACTTTTGATCTTCTACAAAGTACTTGTACTTATAGGCACTTATTGTTCCTCAACCAATTGTCTCATCAATAAACCAACCCCAGGTTACTTACTATTACATTTGAAGTACACACAGCCCTCCTTATAAATTGACAACTGGAGTTGTTTGACAATACACTCATTAAGTTAATATGTGGTTATTTTTGCTTCATAGCAGTGTTTCTTAATCATAATTGTTGTATTGTAAAAGATTAAGAAAAAAAAAGCATGGGCTTTACTGGTTTACTGGTGGCTCAACAGTTAAGAGCAAGTACCACGTAGGCTGAGGACTTACTACAGGGGCCCGGGTTTGGTACATTTCCTATCACTCTACACCATCAATCTCAACAAAGCAGAAAGGCCCTAAAATACATCAAAGAACAAAAAACATCACTCATCTTAAACAACATTACCTATCTGATTTATACACCATGCCACAACTACACCTCCTCTTTACTCACCTCTTCCTTTCTCTTGGAGACAACAACAAAAACTTTGGTTTGATTGTCTGTGTCCTGTGACAGACGAAAGTGACCAAACAGGACAGATTCTCCTCTGCAGAAAGACAAACAGACAGAACATCAGCTGTGCATGACTCAGGGCAAGCTGACACTTCAGCACTAGTTTCTGTCGAGTGATTTCCGAAACATGAAAAGTTCCAATATTAAGCAAAAAGTATAGCACCTGCAGTTCTTGTTACGCAGACGAGGAACAATAACAAGGGGGTCTTCAGGTGTGGTCAGCATTATGACCTGGCCATCTGGGAAAAAACGCAGATACCTAAAACACACAGAAACACACTTATTTATATCTCTGTTCCCTACTTTTCCTGTGACACACAGTTTGGATCCATAAATATTCAGACACTGACAAGTTATTTTGGCTATTTACATACATATTCAAGTTACAGTTAAATAACGAATATGGGCTTAAAGTGCAGTCTCTCAGCTTCCATTTGAAGGTATTCACATCCAAATTGGAGGGAGTATTTAGGAAGTACAGCTCTATAATATGTAGCCCCTTTTTTTTCAAGGGACCAAAAGTAGTTGGACAATTGACTCAAAAGCTGTTTCATGGACATGTCTGAAGTTTATTCCAGGTGTTGCATTTGCATTTGGAAGCTGTTACTGTGAACCCACAACATGCGGTCGAAGGAGCTCTCAATGCAAGTGAAACAGGCCATAGCAGGAACATCAAAAGTGGCAAATCAACAGTTTGGTATATTGAGGGGGGAAAAACACACTGGTGAGCTCAGCAACAAAAAAGGCCTGGACGTCCAAGAAAGACAACAGTGGTAGATGATTACAGGATCCTTTCCATTGAGAAGAAAAACCCCTTCACAACATCCAGCCAAGTGGAGGACATTCTCCAAGGAGGTAGGCATATGATTATTCACATCTACCAGAAAGAGAAGACTTCACAAGCGCAAATACAGAGATGCAAGGTGCCAAGCATGTGCAAACCATTCATAAATCTCAAGAATAGAAAGGCCAGATTTTGCCCAAAAAACATCCAAAAAGCCCGGTTCTAGAACAGCATTATTTGGACAGACTAAACCAAGATCTCCCTGTACCAGAATGATGGGAAGAAAAAAGTATGGAGAAGGCTTAGATCCAAAGCAAATTGTCATCTGTAAAACACAGTGAGGACATGGCCATGCATGGCTTCCAATGGCACTGGGTTACTAGTGTTCATTGATGTGACAGAAGACAGAAGCAGCTGGATTAATACTATATATCACTAGTGTATAGTGATATATTGTCTGCACAGATTCAGTCAAATTTAGCAGTTTTTTGGACGGTGCATCACTTTACAGATGGACAATGACCTAAAACATACTGCGAAAGAAACCCAGTAGATTAAGGCCAAGAAGTGGAATTGTCAATCACCTGATCTCAACCCGACTGAGCATGCATTTCTCTTGCTGAAGACAACTTAAGGCAGAAGGACCTACGAACAAACAACAATAGAAGACAGCTGCAGTAACATCCTGGAAAAGCATCACAAAGGAGGAAACCCAGCATTTGGTCATGTCCATGGGTTCCAGACTTCAAGCAGACATTGCTGAAATGTTTTTCTTTCTCTTTTGAGCCCCTGAAATAAGGGGCTTAAGTGTATAAAAATTGTTGCAATTCCTAACCGTTTCATACAATATTTGTGTTCAACCCCTTGAATTAAAGCAGAAAATCTGCACTTTCATTTCAAATCCTTTGTGGTGATGTAGAGCCAAAATAATGAAAATTGTGTCACTGTCCAAATATTTTTGTATTTACTGTATAACCCATAATTGACGCAGAGTAGAACAGAATCATCCAAATAGATTTAACTGGTCTGACAGTATGGGTTATTGTTCATTATGAAGAGGCTATGTGGATGTCACCCCCTAACGTTTCTTGTGAGAGTAAAACTTGCCATATTGTGATACTATTTAACGGGGACAGATGGCTGACCGGTGAGGGAGTCGGGCTTGTAATCAGAAGGTTGCCGGATCGAGTCCTCACCGTGCCAAATGACGTTGCGTCCTTGGGCAAGGCACTTCACCCTACTTGCCTCGGGGGGAATGTCCCTGTACTTACTGTAAGTCGCTCTGGATAAGAGCGTCTGCTAAATGACTAAATGTAAAATGTAAATGTAAACTGTCCTTCATTCCTGTATTTAATGTCCCGCCCTCTGAGATGCTCAACTTGAGTGTATTAGACAACTGGACCTTATAAATCTACCATAAATGTTTGATTTAGTCTTGAACTTGAACTTGCAATTGACTTTATTGACTTGGTACTTAACAGCAATTGGGTAAAACAAGAGACTTCAATTATCATTCATGTTGTTAAGATCATACTAATGATACCAGAGACAAAAGGCTTACACCAAATCTGATGGTTTGAGTCAGTTTGTAACATGCTCCCTGTGAGTGCAGGCCCAATCCCTCTTACCCTTTTTCCACAAATTCGGAACGAGTTCCAATCCGGTTTGCACACCTAATTTTGTACTGTTCTGAACATGGTCATCAAGTTTGTTGACGATACGATGGTGATAGACCTGATCTCCAGTAACGAGACAGCCTACAGAGGGGAGGTCAACACCCTGACACACTGGTGCCAGGAGAACAACCTTTCCCTAAACGTCAGCAAAACCAAGGAGCTGATCGTGGACTTCAGGAAGCAGAGGGGGGAGCACTGCCCCATCACCATTGACAGAGCGGCAGTGGAGAGGGTCACCAGCTTCAAGTTCCTCTGTGTTCACATCGCAGAGGACCTGACATGGGCCACACACACACACCACACGTGGTGAAAAAGGCCAACAGCGTCTCTTCCACCTCAGGCGACTGAGGAAGTTCGGCATGAGTCCCTGCATCCTAAAGTCCTTCTACAGCTGCACCATAGAAAGCGTCATGACTGGTTGCATCACAGCCTGGTATGGTAACTGAGCTGAACCACACTGCACTTCAAAGGGTGGTATGGTCAGAGCAGCGCATCACAGGAGGTGAACTTCCCTCCCTACAAGACATCTACACCAGGCGGTGCCTGTCAAAGGCCAGGAAGATCATTGGCAACCCCAACCACAAACTGTTCACAGTGCTACCATCTGGAGTGGTAACGCAGCATTAGTTCCCAAACTAATCGACTGCAAGACAGCTTCCATCTCCAGGCCATCAGCCTCCTGAACAGGTAACTACCTGCCCCCCCACACCTTCCTTCTGAAACAGATTCCTGCACATCATGAATTTATTATTTAATCTTTTACCTTTTATTGGGTGTGCTTTGCCTTCGGCAGAGCACAACCATTGTTATCTCACATATATATTATTATTTGTATTTATTTATTTTCCCACCCCTAAAACTTTGTCAATATTTGGACTATATAGACAACCTAGGTGTCAAAAGTTTCGTCTTGTTAGCGATTGAGTTGCTTGTATTGGGATTACGTTCCGTTGCACGGTTTAGTAGAAATTACGTTTTTGTGGCGAAAAGTGAAGCTAACGGTGGCTAACTTGCTAGCCACAGTCATTAGGTGCGTTTGACATGACCCGACTTCATGCGGCGCCGCAGCCGGCTGCAGGCGGCTGACTTGAAAAAGTGCATTCTGGTTAGACTTTTTGTCCGACTTGAGACGGCGCCGAGGACACGTCACTGTGACGTTGCCATCAAAGTACCGTGAGATCGATTCGAGAACTGCCGGCTGTGTAGCCGAGCGCATTTTCTCAAGAGCAACTGCACAGGTTCAAGTGACGACACAGCTATTTCATGATTGGCCAGACTCACACACGACAACTTTGAAGCGTGTTTTGGAATATTCAGACACCTTCAGTTTCGCCAACGCTCAAAAAAGTTTAATTTAATTAAAAATTTGTTGAAGAAAGGGTTTTAGTCAGTCTCTTCACTAATGGAAAGACTAAGTTAAATTATAAATAAAGTAAAGTAAGCAAACAACGCTTGATCGGCCATGACTGACATCAACGCAGCAAACCACGAGAAGCTGGAAAGTCCGACTTCACAGAGCCGTTTTCAACTCCTCCCCGACTGCAAGCGGCTACTCTCGCCGGTCGTTTAATGCAGCCGCAGTCCATGTCGAACGCACTTATTAGTTTAGCAGCTCGTTAACTTCTGGGAGATGGCTACTGTAGGCTAACTTTTTTCTGCAAGGCAGCTGCAGAAACGCCACAAGCAAAGAGGCCTGGGTGATAACGATTTGCTCATTTTACATTGTGATATGACACACAATTGTGATGTGTAATGTACAATATAAGGTAATATTATTAAGGAAGTACATCTACTTTTGGAAACAGTAGTCTAATATTTCACTGAAGCATTAGCATCATGGCATTAGCCTCTGTTGCCCGGGCAACACATACTACAGCGGTATAGACAAGTTCATGAGCCGTTTCCGCTCTACTTCCCGAACTGCTCCCCTATATGCAATCCACTTCCGCTCTGGCGGGCTGGGTTTGTTTTGCTAGCTAGATCCGTTGTGCCGACAAAGCACTGATATCGCAGTGACAAAGAGGATGTAACATTTACAACATGAAGAAAAGTGGTTCGGGAACGACGTGTGCGGTAGTTGGTTGCAAACACTCGAGAAAGCACCTGAACGAGTGGTTGGATAGAGTGCTACGACCAGTTTTAAAACCTAGAATCGCCTCTAGAATCGCCTCTAGAATCGCCTCTAGCCTGTTACTGTTAGGCTATACTACAGTATTGTTTGTAGGATATTCACGTTTTGTTGGTGTTCCTTTGTCCTATTGTTGCAGTGGATTTAATAATTATACATTGATATGTGGATATAATAATTCAAACCTTTCAAAGTGCCAATACACACATCTATATAAGCCCAGCATGAGGTGTGTAGCCAACCGGTGCTTGTTTAAAGCAGTCATAACCGGGTTCATAGGAAGAATAGATACGTTGGCACTTCTCTTCAGGCAGTGACAATTGCCACATACATAAGGATAACAGTGTACTGCCTGTCTTGTCCTTCTGAAGTTGTTAAATTGAATAGGCTGAACATCGACATGTAACATCAAGTATAGCCTAGAAATTCCAAACGAATTAGCGTTAGCTTTAAATTTTACGTATGCCTAGGCTTGCCTACTTGTACCGTGTCCTGGCAATGAATAAAGAACATTATGCTACATGTTTTGCAAGGACAACTGGCAAGACCATTTGAATGTTCATGATGTTCCTGTGTGTTTATTCCTTTGATTGGGTGATCAACGTGATCAGTCAACCGACCATAAATGGTTTTAATGTCGGGTTACGAATTTATTGAACAACTTCTGTCTGATACGTGTGGCATCCTTTAGCCAAATAATTAGCCTACATTTTGCTGAAAGATTGAAGAGCTAGACAACAAATGTTCTAATGAATCACCGACTAAAAGTCATCTTCTGACATTTCCTTTGCTCCATGTTAAAAGCTCCAAAATGATGGACTGGCAAAAGCTTTATAACTATAAATCTACTCTAAATGTACTTAAAAGTATGGCGACACTGTTATCCACAAGTTATCTTGTGGATAACTTATCCAGTAGTAAATGTCAAATGACAAGTATGTCGAAGTAGTAGAACCGTGATCCCAAACTAGCATAGACAAATCGCTCTGTTTACACCGGCAGACGCTGTGAAAACCACTTCCGGCGGAAATGAATTGCATATTTGTAGAGTTATGGCAGCCCCCTAGTTTTGGCGCGTAAAGTTGTCTATATGATGCATCTGTTTTCAATCGTTAAAATAAACATTCCTCACAAATACATTTTCGTTGTAGGATTTATTATGACATTAGATTACAAGTAAACGATGTGTTGGTGAAATTATGGTGGTACCTGTGGTTTCAAACCAGTGTAGCTCACTGCAACGCTGTACTGTCTGTAGCCTAGTCTAGTAGCTAAAAAAAACATCTCCACAGCTGTTTACAGTTCGTAGGATGTCAAATGGCGGCACATGTTCGGCACAAACCTTACTTCAATCAAAAGTCTTTCAATTGGTGAAACTATCTCACTAGTGACTACTAACCTGAACTCCATTGCCACAGCCTAAACTTTGTCAATCTGTTCATGAAAATTTCAGCCTAGACCGTACAACGGAAGTAGCGTTAAATCGAATTCAACCAACGCAATCGCTACCAAGACAGTCTAATAGTAGTAGTAGCCTACAATTTACCGGGGCAGCTTCTCCACACAGCATGGCTATATCGCATTTTGCCTTCTTACTGACAATGATCGCTACCACTGACTTTTATGAATGAGTGATTTTCCCCTAAATAAATGTCAAGCGTTATTGGGGGCATATTTTCAGTTAGCAGATGATACTATTTGAATCGCGATTCCATTTGAGATAGCTACTGCTGCAGTGGTGTAGTCTATGTTTTTGACACCCCATACAGTTTGCGACACCCCATACAGTGGCGATTTTAGATCCTTTTAGGGGTGCTCAAGCACCCTTAAATTTAATCTCAGCACCCCTAAAAATAATAATACATGTTTTTTATCATTTGATGCTGGTACGTCATGAAAAAAGGGACATCCTTAGTTTTTTAATTCATTCAATATTTTGCATAATAATACATAAGTGTATTGTTATCCAGTGAGATTAGGGATTTATATTAGAAAGGGCGTTTAGCACTTTTGCAAGGCACTGTATTCATGTGCTGAGCACCCCTAAAGGTCTGATCGTAGAATCACCCCTGACACCATACACTAAGCACTGTGACGTTTCCATATACAAACTACATTTGTATGTCAGCATGTGTGCTGATATTTACTGTTCCTAACTCTCGGTCCCTCCACTCTAACCATGTCCCTGTACTTACTGTAAGTCGCTCTGGATAAGAGCGTCTGCTAAATGACTAAATGTAACCAAGGATGCCTGTTTTTAAACTCTAGCCTGACTTTTAGTCCACAATGCTGGCCAGGAGTTCTCACCATCTCGCTCATCATCTGAAACAAGGAAATATAAACATTGTATTCTGTTTACTGCTGTACTCAGGCACACGCACAGACATACAATATCATATTAAGTTACTGACACTTAGCCTACAAGGTAACAGTAACGTTGTGGTATAATTTTCTGGCTGGTTTTCTGTGGTAACGTTAACGATCGGGTCACCATGATCTCAGACTGTGGGAGCTGCAGTATCACCCGACCCGACATACTTTTGAAAACACTGAAGTAGTGTTATTTGGGTCTGTTTACGTTTCATATCTCGTTATTTTAAAACGTAGTTCAAACTGTACGTAGTTGGGAGAAATGAAAGACCGCGCAAAGAATGACAGCCAAACAACGTCTTTTTTTAAGGGAGCTGGAGCCAAACAACCTTGCTTAGTAACTTTAAGTGACATCACGTCAGATCCAGGGCACGGCAACGAAAGCCCCAAATATCCAATTTTCACTGATTCACAATACAGACGGGGAGACTGTATGAATAAAAGCGAAAACGTTCTGTCACAAAACGATGTTGTTACGTATCATCGCGCATTTGTAAGTGGGTATACGGAAATCCTGTCACTGCTGGTAACGTCGTTGTTAAAATAAGCTTCAAAGGGGGTTCTTTATTAATGAATGAATGGAATATGAGTAGGCTAAATGCCTGAAAATATCACAAGTTTAAGTTTTAAGTCATAGAGATTAGGTCAATTTTTACACCAGTCTGCCGAATGTTTTCGTTTTGATTAAACTATGAGGTTGCTGATCACCATTCCCTCTTGCAGGGGAAATGAGATGACAACAATTTCTTTCTACTCTTCACTCTTAGTATTTTGAGTTGTAAATGAGCAGAAAAAAATAATGTTTTTAAATATATGTAATCTTTGCAATAAGTAGGCTATGCATTTTTTCATATAAAATATACAGAAATATCAGTTGTAAAATGTAATTTATATACGGTCCCCTGCAACCAACGCAAGTAAGCACACCCTACAATTTCCCCAGAAATTGTACCCTCTCTAGTTGTTATTATTGTCCATACTATCTATTTGACCATTTAAAAACTGCACTATTGTAGGTAGCTCAGCGGCAAAAAGCTTTTCATTTTACCTGTATATCGTGTTCATAAACATCATATTCAATAAACTTAAATTGAACAAAATAAAACACACTTCATAAACTAATCAGAATGGGCAATTGAAATATTGTGGTGTGTTCAATGTGTGGCCTGGTTTTGACAGAACCTGCTGGTTAGGATAAACTCAAAGATTCAAGAACGAATAGTTAGTATTCTGTCCCACGGCTGCAGCTCAAGGTAGGTTAGCGTCCTATGTGAGAGGTCTACCTGTAGAAATCCACCTGGTGCCACGCCCGGTAAAACCCATCCAAGGACTCCTCCCCCTGACGAATGTAGGCTGTTTTACTGATGTACACACCTGCAAGAATTACAATAGCACAGCCACAAACTAGAACATTTGAGAGTACTAACTGAAAATAGTGTCTAAATTAGTTTGAAATAAAATGAGATTCATTACTACATGTTCAAAAGTTTGTTTACCATCAAAGCACACCCGTGGCTTCTCCAAGAACATCTCCCTCCAGGAGCTGAACGGGGCCATCTTGGTGCAACTGTTGCCCCAGACCCTTAGACATGCCAGGCGCCAGATCTCTGGGTCTCTGGGGTGGAATAGTAAAGTGGGGAATAAAGTGTATGGGGGAGTTGAGGCAAGAAGATCTATTTAATAATTAAAAAAAAAACATGTTGTTTTAAGGGATTTACATTTTGATACCAGATTTTAAGTGTCTGCATTCTGAGACCATTCTACCAAAGAGTGTGGAATTCCGAGTGTTTCTGCAAGGAATTGTATGCATTGCTCTGTACCAGCCCCGGTCTGACCTGGCACGGATGTAGAAACCACGACATACAAGGGAGAGCTGCTCCAGGGCTCGTATGTCCAGGTCACTGGAGACCACCCAGCGGAAGACATACATCAACACCTCTGGAGGCAGTGCTGTGGACAGATGCAAATCCACAGGGGGAAACTTTGTGAACAAGGCAATATTTACATCCAACACCATGATTAAACTATTTTTAGGCAGGGCAATGAAATACATAACTCGTGTTAGTAGCTTCCCAGTAAAAACACAGAAAGTGGAGAATGGCTTATGCTTCAGTATTGCTTCATGATCTCTACCTGAAATGTGCATCTGTGTCATCTCCACTTCAGGTACACATATCTTTGGACAGTCATCTACAAGGTTGAGTTGCTGCTGGAAATAGGCCATCAGATCCTTAATTTCACCATTGCTTTCATTTTCCTTCAAGCTGGAACACAATAATAGACCGCGTTTGCAGGCTTACAAGGTTTTAATTGAAAGGACATTTTAATGCCAACCACAATTGATGTCTTATAGGGATAGTTTCTCACTGACTTTACCATATTTCCCAAAATTAGTAATGCTAATGTTAATGCTACTACGAAATGAAATGTTACTCACAGCACTTTTAAGTTTCAGTACCATACCCTGCTTTGTACATATACACTTAATGGCTAATCTAGACATCGCCCCAGTGTATATTGTTAACCCTGATTCCGAAATCATGGGCTTTAATAGGAGCTGGGTTTGTGTACTTTGCGGCCAATAGATTTGCTTTGAAATGAGAAAACCAAAATACTACCATTTACAAAAACGGGGTACACAACCTGTTCCATTTTGAAAAAAAAAACTGAAAACAAAAAACAACCTGTCTGATTTTCTTTGATGTGCTTATGAATGGAAATCAGGAATTCAATTACAGATGTGGAAATCTTTAAATTTTGCGTAAATTTCCCCCCACTGTTTCTATAACTGCCTTCACTTTCTGGGAAAGCTTCCCAATAGATGTTGGAATATAGATGTGGGATTTGCTTCCTTCAGCCACAGGACTATTAGCAAGTTGGGCACAGATGTGAGTGATTAGACCTGGCTTGCAGATGGCATTAGAATTGATCCTAAAAGTGTTTGATGGCGTTCAGGTCAGGGATCTCTGCAGGCTAGTTTTTCCCACGAAAAAAATGTCTTCATGGACCTCACTTTTTTCATGGGGGAAAATCTAATGCTAACTACAAGCTAGGTATAATCATCAGTGCTCAAACCTCCCTAATGCTCTTACATATAAACATATGATCCCACATACACACTTCAAAATCTTGTGGACAGCCTTTCCTGAAGACAGGAAGCTGTTATAGCCAGAAAATGTGGACCAACTCCATATCAATGCCCAAGGTTTTTGAATGGGATGTCCTGGACCTCAGGAAGAAATAGCAAGCTTCCAATTTTTTTACAGAAAAGATTACTTACTAATTTCCACCAGCACGGCCCGAGTCATAGTTTATTTTAAACTCAATATCCGGGACAATCTGCATCGCCCTGCGATAGTACTTGATCGCTAAAAACAAAGGAAAAATACCACACACTGTATTATGGTCCTCGTCCTTGTTCAAAGAGGTGTGAAACAGGGTTCGAATTACGGGGGGGTTTGACCCCCTAATTAAGACTTGGACCCCCCCAAAAGCGGTAAAAACAACAGGTCGGGGGGTTGATACATTGACATATCGTTTTTACCTGTAATTGTAAATTAAGCAATAAGCCCCAAGAGGCCGTGGTTTACGCTGATTTTAGAACAGGTAAGGGGAGTTGTTAGGCACGACGCGAAGCGGAGTGCCGCTCCTACAAAGTATAGTTCCTACATAAATCGTTGCCACGCAACAGCCAGACGGACTTCTTTGCCGTCTTTTTCAATTTGAAATATTCGATGCGCAGTAATATGTAATGTTAAAGAATGTTATGAGGACAACCTGTGAGGTTATGCTGGATTTTACAACGGCATGGAATGCGATATAGCCAATCACAATCAAGGATGTGAACAACCAGTTTTAGAAATTACTTTACGTCCTGGAGAAGAAGTTGACCCCCCCCGATTGTCATTGTATAATTCACACTCTGGTGTAAACTTGAATACCATAAAATTCCTGTACCCTAAAGTGACTTGGGGATGACGTTTCATTCATACCTTCATAGAGAGCTCCATTCTGTTCCTCTTCAACGGCTCTTAAGAACAGCTCTTTGGCCTGAAACAAACAGAAAAATTAAATCGGAGATGTTGAATTGCGCAACAATACACACTTCAGAAAGTCTTACACGTGCAAGTTCAAGGCAGGGCAACGTTTTGCAAACTTGGCTTGAGTTTGAAAGGATTCTAAACATTATATAGCTGCAAGCCGCAATAAGGGGGCCAAGCAGGAGAAATGACTCAAACCACATATTAGACATCCTCAGAACAGGGTTCTGAGTACACAGACTAAGTTTGGTGTAAATATTAAGTTTGGTGTAAATGCATCAGACATGCTGGGATACAACCACACTTCCTTGATTCCTTCGATTTTGAAACTCAAAAATCCATCTGATACCATGGGGGCAGAGGGGCAAACCACCCTTTTTGTATCAAACTAAGCAGTAAAATGGAAATAAAGCACTAATCTGATGCATTAAAATTAGTGCTGTCAAACGATTCAAATATTTAATTGCGATTAATCGCATTAATGTCATAGTTAACTCGCGATAAATCACACATTTTTATCTATTCTAAATGTCCATAGATTTTTTCCTCATTTTGATGCTTTTATCAACATGGAAAAGTGGATCGGATTGCTTAGTTCAAATTTTTTATTTATTTATTGAAAACAACATTGCAACATTGCAATCGCCTGGCTTTGATGAGGGGTCGGAGAATTCGCATCAGCTGTGTGCTTGGCCATTAAGTGGTATTTCAGACTGGACGTGCTGCGATGATAGCTCAGTTCCAGGGCCGGCCCAAGGCATAAGCGAACTAAGCGGCTGCTTAGGGCCCCCGTTGCTGCCAGAGGGCCCCCAATATACATGAAATTACAGTTTAATGTACTGTGTTTCTGCAATTAAACACTGCTCTCGATTAAACGCCGAACCAAAAATGAACATTGCTTAATAAACGCCGCCCCAGAAATACAGTAGGAGTAGCATGTCCTGAAATACCTAGTAGCAGCATGTCATTAATGCAGGGCTCCAGACTAACTTTTTCCCTTGGTTGCACTGGTGCGCCTAACTTTTTTTATTTAGGTGCACCAGCACAAAATATAGGTGCACCCAAGGGGTAACTCATGGGGTAATCGGGGGGGGGGGGGGGGTCGAGCCCCCCCCCCGGACCCCCCGTATTTTGCACACTGCTGATAATGTATAATATTTAGAGACTCGGACAGACTACAGGCCTCCGTGACTCTTCGTTTCGCCCTGTTGTATTGAACTCTGTTTTCCTATTGGGATTGGATACCCCTCTCGCACATGCAGCGAGAAAAATAATAATGTGCTTGTACACTGAGGTACTATCATAAGCCCTAAGGCTCAAAACTTTACATTTTAAACAACTTATCTGTAGAATAGGGGTGGAACAGTACACTGAAGTCACGGTTCGGTTCATACTGCGGTTCATACCGCGGGTCCTGTATGAGTGAATACGGGTGCATTGAAGATGACATGTAAATTCTGATTGCTTCAGTGATTTTTGGGCCCTATTTGTATGTGTATCTAAAGGCTGGTTAGAGTGGAACTGAATCGCGATTAGACACAGTGATATTATAATAGTATATACTGTAACAACCACGACTATGGTCGTATGAATGAGTCAAGGCGACTTGGATGTCCACAGTTCTACTCGTTTATTTACCCAACTGGGCTGTTGTTTCGGCCACAACCCACGCCGCTAAACCATCACACTAGCAATGAACAGTAACAGAAACTCATACACATCTTTCCACTTCTCAGGTCAGAACAGAGAGAGATATAAAGACAGTCGCTCTGATTTATAAACATCCCAACCCCGCGAGATTACCCAACATCCCCCCAGCCTTACTGTCTCCCCTGAACTCTGAATGCATGAAACAATAACTACAACATAGGGTCGTTACAATACATTTATTGACATAGAAAAATATAACATAAAACTTAATGCCATATTAGATAAATAATCGAAATGTCTGCATGTCCACCATCTCTTGTGGGGGTTATGCATTAAGCCATTTGTGATGCCCTTACCACATTGTGCCTCATATACTGTAAATGTTAGACCCAGTGACAGGCTGGCATGAAATGGCTTGCATAATACTTAGAAAGGAGGCATTAATAATTTTTGACTCATGGTTTAAGTTGTCTCTCCAGCTCTCCCCAGGTTGGCAAAAAAGTATCTCAAAATGCATCAGATTGATGCTTTATAATATGGAATATTATTTTTTTCTTATGGGGCAGCATGCACCTGGACCCCCTTAGAGGGGTAATATCCTTCTCACCTTTTTCACCCCTGACCCGTTTTCATGTCTGGTTACTAGTAACCTTCAAGTTCTTTGAAACATGCTCACTGGTTGCGTTGAGAACTTGTTCTCTAGGTTAAACATAACAAACTACAGTGTACGAAACGATACGGAGTTAGCTTTGTGCGTTATTAGGCTATAGCCTAGATTGTATACAATCATATCTGTGAATTTAGGAGCTAGAGCTAGCTATGTCAAAAACGCCAGTGTGTGTATGTAACGTTAGCGTATTTAACAGGTTTAAAAATGTAATCCACAGGTTTAAAAATGTAATTTGGGCTTTGGCGCTATAGCTACAGCCATTTTCGTAAAACCGGTTGCAGCTTAGGACATGATAGTGAATGCCTTCTGTCCTGTAAAATTTGTTTGTACAACCTGGGGCTATACAATAAGATCCTACGTTGCACATTGTTTTAACAGTTAATTTGAAGCCATTTCTACCTCTGTTCTCCCTGAAAATCTGTCAATGTCAATCTTGATGACTGCTAGCAGCTGTCAGTCACAGTACCTGAACATTCTCGTGACGTCACAGACATGACAATTCAAATATGGCCAGGCCCTTTAGTGAAGTTGTAAAGTTTAAAACGTTTTTATTAACAAATGGAACATTTTGCACTTTTAGTTGTCAGATAAAGTTTTGTGATCGTATTTTAATAATAATATGAGCCGTATTTCATAAATCAGTTCAGTTCCAGTTTAATCACTGTAGAGAGGACAGTTGGAGCTGTTTTTTTTTTGTCTTGTACCAGTGATTGGCACACCTGGGTGATTGCGTCGGATATTTGTAGTCATTTAGCACACGCTCTTATCCAGATGCGTTATATGCGTTAGCATGTTAGATATATTTCCACTCATAAACCCCACAACTGCTGAACAACGCCGACACACAGTGCTTGTCTTATCCACCACTCTCTCGCCTGTACTACTGTAACTGACTGGGAAACCGAAGTTTTGCCAAACTTGCGATTTTAAAGAGGCCGGCGGGGCCTATCTCTTGTGGGTCGCCACCACTCACCATACTCCTCCTTATGCTGCTAGCAAGCCCCCACCCCTCGCCCCTCGGCTTGAAGCAACGGCCCCGGTGGATGTAGGTGGTATTGCATGTACGGTTAGGTTTCCGACTCTTCCGGTCGTTTTTATTCTATTAACTCCATTCAACATTTACAAAACGATCTCCCCCAATAATTTTAGTTTGATTCTCGAACCTGGCTCATACTACTAGCTTTTTCATGGAAGAATTTATCCTGATTTTTGCTAAGTTTGAAACCAATCCGAAATGGGTAAACTAGCAACCAATTTTTTTGCTTAGTCAATGGAAGTTGCCTGCAAATGTGCTCGCGGATACTAACAGGGCACGAACACAAAAGTTCACATTGGCCGACAGCCGAGTCGGAGCTCATGAGCTCTTGGAGCTAGGGAAAAAAAGAGCCACTGTTTAAAGCTAGACAGGAAGACACAGAAGTGGAAAGATGGCCGCGTCCAGTCTCGCGCTCTCGCTTGCCTCACTGCGCACTTTTCATAGAAATGAATGGGGACGCCATCTTGGAAGACAAAAGTAGCTTACTGTAGTTATATTAACTCTATGGCTGCTAGCTATCTCTGACTCACGGCGGCACCAATCAGAGCTTCAGAGCTAAAGCGGGGCTACAGATTAGGTGTCCCTAAAGAACACGAGTATCTAACAGTAGTTCCGCATTACATTAATGAACGCAAGTTTAATTTATTTTTATACCGTGTATTCTCCCGTGTATTTTCACGCACCGTACCGTTTCGGTTGAATACGAATACATGTACCGTTCCACCTCTACTGTAGAATGATGTATTCCAGAATTGAAAGAATTATATTTTGAAGATGGAATGACAGAACCTGTGTTTGTGTTTTTTTTACGTTTGGCTCATCACCCCTGGGATGAGGGGGTAAGTAAGCCGCCCATGGGAATACATAGCTATCACGTAGCGACTTCCCTGTTAGAATGGAAACAAGTGCAGGGCTCTCAAGTGTCACGCATTGAGCGTGAGTGTCACAAATTTCGGTCTTTTGTCACACACTCCCGCCACACAATGTATTTCTCACGCGGAAAAACTATTTATAATATATTTTATATGCCGCAGCGCCCAACCAAAATGTCTTTGGCCGCGCCGCTCTTACTATGGAACCGGCAGGAATCAAGCACGTCTTCCCTGGAGTTCCTAGTCGAGCTTGCCACTTATCAGCCAATCAAAAAAAAGAAAGTGGCTGCACAATAGCCCAGCTCAGAAAATAGCACTATTGTGTCTGGGTAAGATTTAACGCAACAACCAATGGAAAAAAAGCATATCCTGGAATTGTTCACGTGATTCTGCTACAACGTTTTCCGGAAGTTTCGTTCACCCACAGAGGAAACCACTGGAAATCGAGCATCACTTTGAGCACAGAGTAGGTTAAGTCATGATCTCCTGTTTAGCTTACAACAACTTGTTTGACACAATCAATGACAACTAGAAAAAGTTTCCCAGATAATTAGCATCAGTTTTTCACTGAGTGTCTGTAACTTTACCAACAGTTTTACAGCCTGTTCACTGAAAACACCTGCTCAGAACAGTAGTCTAGGCCTAGTCATATTTTCTTTATCACACGATGACTGACAGTCAAATTATAAACATCTCTTTCCAAATAGGCTTAATAATTGTATTAGCACTAAATACATTTAAGTGTAATGCAGTCGACGTATAGGGCACTTTTAAAATCATGTTATATTTTATAATTATATATGGGGGGGATATGTCACTATTGCCTGTCTTCAAAACTTGAGAGCCCTGCGAGTGCCACCAAATGTATTTCAGTTATGGATGTTTTTCTTTGGTTAGGTAGGTTGGACACTTTATTGACCTGTTTTATTTGGCACCGTTCAGTTTCCGGTGTTCCCTGCAGTATTTTTGTTGTTGTAAATAATCCTATATGTTACCCTTTTACATTTGTATTTGCTGTTTATGTTATGGCTCCCTACGCCTTGAAGTTGACAAGCACTACTTGGGGTCGTAACAATAATACTATGTACTAGGGCTGTCCCCGACTAAGATTTTCTTTGGTCGACCAAGACTCGACTAAGCACTTCTGAAAATCGACAAATCGAAATTTGAAACCGTTTTTTTTCTTTAAAATGTCACAATGTTTTTCATCAAACCATTTTGTGTGATGTATTACCTCACTGTTTTAAGAGATAATATTAAATAAATACATAGGGAGATTGACAACTAGACAAACATACATTTCCAAACATTTTACCGATCTGACTCAATGTATCTGCTGGATATTCCAGATTTACCGATCTGACTCAATGTATCTGCTGGATATTCCAGATTCAGCCGCTATAAAATATGTTATTACTAGTAATAAGCCTTGTGTCACTAGTCCTGTTATAACCGAATGCCGATATAATACAAAATGCCTGATTGTAAGAGATCATAAATAATAACCAATGTACTACAAATTAAAAAAATATTGTTTGTTTAACATGCAAATCAGCGTGCTATTCACTGCTTGAAAAAGTGGAGTATGCAAAATTACGTTGAAGCCGAGTGGGGAACGGTGCAACAGATTGTGTCGTCTTGGCCGGAGAAGATAATGTCATTCGATTTGGATGTGATTCTTATAATAGGCATATTCCTTTTTCAATCCAGCGCGTTAGCATTAGCAAAGTAGGCCAATTTATGTTTTTCAGGTGGTAGGCTACATCATATTCAACGTCGAACTATGAAAAATAAACCGTTGTTGGCAGAGTTTGCATTCAACGTTTTTTCGAGTCACCCGGCACTTTGTAAATGTACTGTAAATGAAATGCTGCCATAACACAGATTTATTTGCCATTTTGCCTAATAACACTGACAAAGTAGGCTATGGCAGCGTTTATAGTTCGGCAGCCAATTGTGCTCGTGCAGCATGCAAAAAACAAACACAACAAAGCACAGATTTACGAAAGGGAAAACAATAACACCTTTTCTTTTAAATTATATATTTTTTGAGTTTCTTTATTTGACTTAAATAATATAATCTACAATTTCTGTAGAACATTTCTTTAAAGGAGACATGTAATGCTGTTTTTGGATGCTTTTATATAGGCCTTAGTGGTTCCCTAATACTGTATCTGAAGTCTCTTTCCCGAAAATCAGCCATGGTGCAGAATTATAGCCACTACGAGTAGTCCCACAATGAGCTTTCCTCAGAACGCGCTGTTTTGGTGTCTGTAGCTTTAAATGCTAATGAGGAGGAGAGGGGCGGCAACATGCGCTAATGTTTACAACGGATGTATCGCAATGGCTCGTAGCCCCAGTTGCTGTAAGATGCCTCAAATTGAGTCATTCTCATCTGATCACCCTGGTTTTCAGAGGTGCACACTCATAGTCATTTCAATGAAGAGAAAGGCGGATATCGCGCGCCACAACAACAGAACGGTTATCCAAATAACAAAGAAGTGCAACAATGGCGTTACAGCGTTTGTATTCACACACATAGCCTACTTGATGCCATCTATCTTTACATAAGCAACAGTAACTCAGCTGTTAGCTTCAGAGCTAATGTTACAGCCACATTCTTAGGGTAGCAAGCTAGGTAACCATATACAGTAAAGCAACAAAATGATATAGCGTTAGTTAGCTTACTTGTCCAAGGTTTGTAGCTTGACCAAGGAGAGTTATAATGATCCAGAATTTTATTTCAGCAATGCCAGTTTTGTATTGGCTCAAGTTGTGGAAACAGTAGAGGCTGAAATGTTTGGCGCAGACATACAAAACTTTGTGAAGTTGTGTAGGCGCAATTCCAGCGAAAATCAAATTAAGATACTGGTTGTGCAGACGCTTGGATGAAGGAACTAAAAAAATAGTTTTGTTTTGATTTGCACATCCAAGCAATGAGCAACTGTTATGCTTCTTATGTTTGTTCGCCATGATGTCTATCCAGGAAAAACCGATATCGCACTCGCCCTTGCACGGTGGCAGCTCAGTTTCTCATGGGCGGGCCAGATGATCTGAGCGGGCAAAGCAGAGAGAGGGGAGGTAACCTTTCTCGTATCTACGTCACTTGGAAGAGATTTTCAAACAGAGCGTTTGAGCCTTCATTTTGTCAAAGGCGGAGAAGAACACGCAGGGCTTGGTTTACACTTATCGAAAATTCTAGCCATTGGGGGACCAAAGGCTGGCTAGGGGAACTCATATTAATGTTAAATAACCTCATAAAATGAAGTTTTCATGACATGTCTCCTTTAATTCAGCAATGGTGACAAGCGGTAATCAGATCTCACACTCCCATACAGCAGCTCAACAAAAATAAATCGTAGTCGACCAAGAGCATATCGACCAGAGAATCGACTAGTCGACTGAATGGGGACAGCCCTACTATCTCCTGCCTATTATACACAGCCTGTCTTGTCATTCCGAAAGTTGTTCAATGGAATAGGCTAAGCATCAACATTTAACATCAAGTAGCATAAGCCTATAGCCTAGAATTTCCAAACTAAATACACTAGGCTCTCATTTTTCCAATACTTAGACCATGTCCTAACATAAATTAAGAACTATAGCTTACATGTTTTGTCAGGATAACTGGATCTAATTAGACTATTGAATGTTTATGATGTTCATGTGTGTTCTCTTCAGTTTACCCTTCTCTCTTTAAACCTAGGGGAATCGTTTTGGATGTTTGGCCAATATTAAAACCCCTACAACACATGTGACAATAGCTCCATATGTAGAGTAAGGGTCCCGTAGACCAAAGAGCTCTACGGGACCAACTACCAATGTAGTTTTAAAATGGTTTGCAATTTTGAGGAGCAATCTGCCTTTGTTGCTTGCAGCTATATTTTTTTAATATTGCTGTTGTTTTGACACTTGGACTAATATTCAAGTGTTATAGATAGTAAATTAATTAATTATAGATAGCTACTTCTACAATCTTAATAAAAAATAACAACAGTCATGCAATCTTTCAAAATGTTCTGATCTTTAAGCCACAGAATGTTCAAATTACAGGTAGAAGTTAACTCACAAGTTTGGTAACTCCCTCAGAGTTTGCGCTTATTTTTTCTTATTATTAGAAAACAGTTTCCCCTGAAAACGTTGTGGCAAATTTATATTCCCTTTTCAAAGGGCTGTTGGGAGGGTGACATAGCATGCGTCAATACCTCAGAGTTGCTGAAATCCTGTTTGGTGGCTCTGCTGCCAATTCTGATTGGCTGTATCGGATAAACTGTTTAGAAAATCAAAAATCCTCATAACATTCTTGAAGCTTGGTCTGAAGATCATCTGTGCCAACATTTGTGGCCTGTAAAGAACGTTTGTACGCACGACTCCAACTTTGACCCATAGGGCTAGCGCGCTCAAGAGGGAGATGTGAAACTTGCTGAAAATGATTTGGGCACTGTACCCAATGAGTTTGCCAAGGTTTTTACCATACAGTTATAGGGACTGCCATATCTCTAATAATCGCAGAAATCTGTGTTGTGTGTATGTGTCACACATGGCTCTCATTAGGGTTCCTCCGGTAGGTGAAAACCTAATGTTTCTGTTAGTATTCTTATTAGGGTTTTTCCGGTAGGACGGAACCTATTTTTTTTGTAAGTATTATTATTATTTATTTTTTTCTCTGCGCCCCAATATCTCAAAAAGTCATAAATGTTCTAATTTGGCACATTGATACTACATCCAAGTGGGTACCCCCACACCAAATATGGGACACATTCAGCTGTAGCGGGCGCCACAGGCCACACCCTAAACTCCACCCCATTGCTCCAATTCTTCTGAAACTTGGGTGTACATGCCTAATTTTTCATGCAAAAACCTCAAGGACCCGTAAGGTCCTCCATGATGGATTTTCCTGTACAGTGATAATTTGGGAAAACCTTCAAAATTCCTCTTCTCTAGAACCAAAGGTCCCATTGACTTGAAATTTCATACAGATATATAGAACAGATGTAAAAACGTTACTTGGGAAAATGTAATTAAATACAATATGGCTGAATGGGGTGTATTTATGTAACTGTCCACATTGCCTCAATATGTTTGTGTCACTAAATCAATTTTTTTTGAAGGATGGTTCAAACCTAATATGCTTTAAGGTGACACCCCACTGAAGTACGCTGCAAAGTTTCACCTTGATATGTGAAAATATGACTGAATTACAGCTGTTTGAACTTGGACCAAATCTGACAATGCTTGCCTTAGGAGAACCGTCTTATTTTAATATGCAGTTACTGAACATAAAAGTCCAGGTTTGTGAATGGCTTGATAGGCTGAGATGTTGTGCTGGTAAGTGAAGGGTTGGAGGTTCAAAACCATAGGCATAGTAAAAAAAAATATAAAAATCTGACAGAACGGTTTCTAGTCTTCCGATCAATCCTCCGGTTGTAAAACATAGCATTAGCAATGCGTTTTTATTTGAGCCCATCACAACACTACGATCATCTGTTTAGTGAGACTGTGTAAACCACAAACAAGCCAGGTTCACCACAGCAGGTAGCTACTTGTTAGCCTGACGTTGTCATACTCATAATTTTCTGGTCAGAATATGAGTCTGAGAAACCTCCGTTGGGCTGTGAGTATGGGGCGTGTTTCAACCGAACCCGTAAAACAAATGCCTCTTCGCTCAATTGGATAGACCTGCAACCAATCAGAGCAACGTAATATGTTGTTTGTTGAAAACGAATTCAACCCAAGTGCTCTTTGGTGACGTGGTTGATTACGTTACTGTTGATCATCTGTCCATCATCGTATAAAGCCCGCCCTGACAATTTGATTGGTCCGAACAGCTCCTGTTCGGACGTGGGTTTCTCCAACCGACCCCAATTTTTTTGTTGTGGGCGGGGCAAAGTTGGGCTGGCAGCCAGGCTAGCTACTTGTAGTCTATGCATGGTAGAGATAACTCTGATGGTCATCTCTAATGAAGTAAATTGATTGTTCAGGTGAATCCCTTGCCTGTTTCACAGATTCATTTCAGTAACCTAAGCCAGGACACATCCCCACTGATGCTAGGCATGATTTGAAATTCCCTTCCATGACAAGTTATGGCACCCCAAACAACCTTTTAAAAAAACAGTGAGCAAGTTATTCTTTACAGCAGCAACCCAGTCATTCCGTTGTTCCGTTATCGAAAATGTACAAGCAGTTTCAACTTTGGCCGAATCTAACAACGCTTACCACAGGAGAAACAGCTTACTTTTTTATACAGTAACTGAACATGACAATATTCAACACTGAGAACAGCTCAATGGGCTGGGATGGTGACCTGTAAAGTGTTAGGTCATAGGTTTGAATCCAGCCATTATCTTTTGGCCTGTCATCATTTTGATTATCTGTTTAGTTAAACAGGATGACATTCTGAAATACCGTGCACAATTTCATGCAATTTCACCTTGAAATGTCAACCGTTTCTTAACCTGTGTCCCAAAGCTGACCCTTAAGAAAAATTTAAATATTCCATATTTTAAAGCATCAATCTGATGCATTTTGAAATACTTTTTTGCCAACCTGGGGAGAGCTGGAGAAACGTAACTTGAGCCATGAGGCAAAAATTATTATGGCCTCCTTACTAAGTATTTTTACTCGCCACGAGAATTCACACCGCTTATTTTGGTCGGAGTTTACATGGCGCCGGGTCCACAGGTTAAAGAGGCCCAATGCACGCTCGCCGACCAGATTCTGAGTGTGGAGCGAGCAAACCCGGATTCCCTTGTTATTGTACTCGGCGACTTTAACAAAGGTAATCTCTGCCACAAACTCCCTAAATACAGACAATTCATCAAATGCCCAACCAGAGAAGAGAACACTCTGGATCACTGCTACACTACAGTCAGTAGAGCCTACCCCGCCGTCCCTCGTGCAGCACTGGGCCACTCTGACCATACCATGGTCCATCTGATTCCTGCATACAGGCAGAAATTAAAGCTCTGTAAACCTGTTGTGAGGACATCAAAACAGTGGACCAGTGAGGCTATGGAGGATCTGCGGGCGTGCTTGAACTGTACAGACTGGGATATGTTCACAACTGCTACCAGTAAAAGTTGCTCTGGATAAGAGCGTCTGCTAAATGACTAAATAAATGTCTAAATGTACCAATAGTTTGGATGAACTCACTATGGCTGTGACATCACATAAGCTTCTGTGAGGACTGCTGTATACCAACACGCACCAGGGTGAGCTTCAACAACGACAAACCCTGGTTCTCAGCAGAGCTGAGAAGGTTGAGGTCAGAGAAGGAGGAAGCTTTTAGGAGTGGGGATAGAGACAGATTCAAGGAGTCGAAGAACAGGTTTAGCAAGGCAGTGAGAGAGGCTAAACGACTGTACTCAGAAACTGAAGCGTCAGTTCTCTGCTAACAACTCTGCTTCTGTCTGGAGAGGGCTCAGGCAAATCACCAACTACAAGCCCAGAGCCCCTCACTCCACCAACGACTCCCGCCTGGCCAACGACCTGAACAACTTCTACTGCAGATTTGAAAGACAATTGGACAGTCCTGAACTACCCCTTTCCATCCAGGCCTCGGCCTCCCCCCTCCCCCCCTCTACTGTGACGACTCTCTCCATTCAGGAGGGTGAAGTTAACAGACTGTTCAAGAGACAGAACCCCCGCAAAGCAGCTGGGCCGGACTCTGTCTCTCCTGCCACCCTCAAGCACTGCGCTGACCAGCTGTCTCCGGTGTTTACAAACATCTTTAACACCTCCCTGGAGACATGCCATGTGCCAGCCTGTCTCAAGTCCTCCACCATCATCCCTGTGCCCAAAAAGCCAAGGCCAACAGGACTTAATGACTACAGACCCGTCGCCCTGACCTCTGTGGTAATGAAGTGTTTTGAGCGCCTTGTGCTGGCACACCTCAAATCCATCACAGACCCCTTCCTGGACCCACTGCAGTTTGCCTACAGAGCCAACAGGTCGGTGGATGATGCCGTTAACATGGCCCTCCACTTCACCCTACAACATCTGGACTCCCCAGAATCCTACGCCAGGATCCTGTTTGTGGACTTCAGCTCTGTCTTCAACACCATCATCCCAACCCTGCTCCAGGACAAGCTCTCCCAGCTGAACGTGCCCGACTCCACCTGCAGGTGGATCACAGACTTCCTGTCTGACAGGAAGCAGTGCGTTAAGCTGGGAACACAAGTCTCTGACTCCCGGTCCATCAGCACCGGATCTCCTCAGGGCTGCGTCCTTTCTCCTCTGCTCTTCTCCCTGTACACCAACAGCTGCACCTCGAGTCATCCGTCTGTCAAACTCTTGAAGTTTGCGGACGACACCACCCTCATTGGGCTCATCTCTGACGGGGACGAGTCTGACTACAGGTGGGAAGCTGACAACCTGGTGACCTGGTGTAGCCAGAACAACTTAGAGCTCAATGCTCTTAAGACAGTGGAGATGGTTGTGGACTTCAGGAAGAACAAAGCCCCACTCACCCCCATCACCCTGAGTGACTCCCCAGTCAACACTGAAGTCCTTCCGCTTCCTAGGCACCATCCTCTCCCAGGACCTCAAGTGGGAACTGAACATCAGCTCCCTCACCAAAAGAGCACAACAGAGGATGTACTTCCTACGGCAGCTGAAGAAATTCAACCTGCCAAAGACAATGATGGTGCACTTCTACACAGCCATCATTGAGTCCATCCTCACTTCTTCTATCACCATCTGGTACATTGCTGCCCCTGCCAAGGACAAGTGCAGACTGCAGCGTATCATCCGCACTGCTGAGAAGGTGATCTGCTGCAATCTGCCTTCCCTCGAGGATCTGCACACCTCAAGGTCCCTGAGGCGAGCGAGGAAGATTGTGGCCGACCCCTCCCACCCTGGACACTCCCTGTTCCAGCTATTCCCCTCCGGCAGAAGGCTGCGGTCCATCAAACCAAAACCTCACGCCACAAGAACAGTTTCTTCCCATCCGCTGTTGGCCACTTTAACAAGGCCAAGGACTCACACTGACTTTAAATTACAATCTGCACAATGACACCCTGCACATTGCACTATTGTATCGTTCTCTTGCACTATCTGTATTTTTGGTTAAATTGTAAATTATGGCTACTTTTATTTTATTTTGTATTCCCCTTAGTATTAGCTAGACCCCTACTTACACCAGAACCGGTCCCGTATACGCCACCACAGCGAGCGCCCTGCTAATGCATGCAAATTCTGTGCCTGATGTGATGCTAGTTAGGGACTTCTGATTTGAGCGAAAAATAGTTTTGGGAGCTTGAAACAAACAAACATAGCCGTTTGTCCAATTGGTAAAACGTTGTCTAGTGAAGGTAATTACGTTTACATTTCTTAGCCTGGTTTCCCATTTTTATATTGTCTCAAATTAGCTTTCGATCTGTCAGTGTCACTGTTGTGTGTAGGCGGCACTAAGGGCTGCATATGTTCATTTGGAATTTTCCACCGGAGCTTTAGCTAGCTGGCTAACGTTGCCTTCTCTCCTGCTGTGTTCAATGACTCAATTCATCAAGCTGTAGCTAACGTTAGCTAAGTCTATGTCAACAGAGATCCTGGATAACTTAACTTAGATACCGTATTTCTTCGATTAAACGCTGCTGCGTTTATTACACAATGATAATTTTTGGTGCAGCGTTTATTCGAGGGCGGCGTTTAATTAGTAAGAGAGATTTAGAGAATTGCAGCTGCAGTGCGGCCATAGACAAACAAAGAATAGACAAGGAGGTCAAACACAAAGCCTAGTATAAAATTGAAGCCGCGCGTGTCTACATTGTGTAGAAATCTTAAGCAGCATGCCGAAACATTCTTACACTTCCAGCTTTCAAACAGAAAGCTGTGCAGAAAGCACTCACCAGCAGCAAGAGATCTGTAGCACGCGAACTTGGGGTTGATGAAAGGCGAATTTGCCAGTGGTGAAGTCAGCTACCTCGCAATATTGTAGGCTACATATAATAGTCGCAATTACATTATGTATCATTTGTTTTCAACCTATGTCCTAATTTAGAATACTTGCATTCAGTATTATTAAGTGACTTTATTTGGTAAAAGTACAGTGCCTTTATTTTGAAGGCCTTTTGGAACGCTTGTGAGTGAGAGAGTCCACAGCAAGCGAAGCTCAGATAAAAGTTTAAGGTTGTTGATCGGATGTTGGCTAAGGATCTAAGGAAACCTCTATTCCCTTGTGTACAGCATGCAGCCAACGGGGTATGTTGTTTTGTGTCTGTATTTTACTTTGGTGAAGGTTATTTACATGCTGCGCATGTCATTGTACGTTCATATTAAGCTAATGTGGTCTTTATTGTCTCGTTGTAGCCTACTGTGGGTTTAGTTTTCACGGTGGATTTGGAGAAGAAGCTTCAAACCTGTAGCAAGAAAGCCAATGTTGAGGGAATTATAATACTCGTGTTAATTACTTGTGTAATAATTACTGTGTTTTAATTTAACCAATTAAATAACCGTTTTCAGATTTTTTGGGTGCGGCGTTTAATCGGGGGCGGCGTTTATTACAATATGTTCATTTTTGGGGCGGCGTTTATTCGAGGGGGACGTTTAATCGAAGAAATACGGTATACCAGAAAATATAAAAATGATTGAAACCATCATTCAACAAATTCAGTCAGGTAAATCGCCGAGGCCAGGAGTGCTTTCAGCTTCTGATGGTGGTCCCCCCCCCCCCCCCCCCCCCGCCCGATTTCGGCGAAAGGTGAGGGATTTTCATGTACGCTAGCAGGCCAGTCAGTGTTATTTCGGCTACTTATCTCAATTACACAGTTACGCGCAAGACTTAGGCCGAATCCCAATACTCCCCCTTAACCCTTCCCCTTACACCTAGCCCTTGGCCCTCGAAACTGAGGGGTAAGGGCTACATATCCCTAAGAAATGGGACGCCACTTGGTTACAGGTACGTCATCTAGCACATATCGATATCTCCAAAGCAAGTAGTGTTATGCACTGATATTAAACGAAATTCGGGGGAAGGTGTAAGGGGAAGGGGGAGTATTGGGATTCGGCCGTACTCTTGAGAATCGCACCTAGAAAAGTGTTTCAATTCATTATTTTACGGTTATCATTAGCCTATGTACAACAAGTTTAATCTTCACAAGAGTCTCTTACACTGAGAGCACAGGGGAATAGGGGTTCAGGGTTTTAACCACCTGGTCGAACCATTGCATTTATGCTTACATTTCTCTACACATTGTAAAACATTATAATTGAAAATAAAAGACTAAACAATTGTCAAATAATACATTTCAATTAAATCATTAGTATTGTTTCAGTATCGAGTACCGCAATATTACAATTGGTATCAGTATCGAAGTCCAAATTGTAACATACTTTTTCCTCCCGCAAAAGTTCCTGCTTCCTTCTCAGGTCTGCAGCAGCCATCTGTCCTCTGTTCAGCACACCAGCACCTGAACTGGGCATCAATTCAGACATCCACTGGGCTCTGAACACATTAAGCTCCACCTATACAACACACAACACAGGCAGTATTGTAAAACACTGCATGGCTTACTTCAATGAAGGACGAAGGCTGTCAGTTAGCATTCTCTTAAACTTTGTTGCAAATGAAAGACTAATAATTTACTAACTTGGAGGCTGGTGTCGTCTGAAGTTCCATGTTCTTCATCGTCCACCACATAACTCGCATCTATCTTTCCTTCGGCCTGTAAACAGAACATTCTTGTTTCCACATTTTCTACATAGACTAGGTCAAATGTCACACATGAAATACCTATTTGAGCTCAATGTTAGCTAGTGCTACAAGTCAAGCAATTTCAGTACTGTAACAATTAATAACTAATGAGTATTAATAAGTATTCACTACTAGCGCACAGGTCAAACATTCTTTAGTCTTTATTTGGCATCTGCCACTAGCATGCACATGCTTACGTGAGGATAATATAACAACTGGCACTGAAAACATTTCCTTCATAGGCCATTTAAAGTCACTGATATTCTCGATCACGTTAACTTCTTAGCAAGCGTGGGCGTGTCCTGTCAAGTGACCATACTTAGCCTACAGTTAGCAGGCCGCAGATGGCTAGCTTACACTGCACGAAGTTCCAAACACAATTAGAGTAGCTACTGTAGCTCTAGCTTTGTGAGAAATATATTACGGACCATTTGGGCTTATTTGGAAGCTCTTCTTTTCTTCAGGGTGAAGGGTTCAGATGACGCTCACGAGATCACGGTCAGAGAAACGCACAACAGAACGGACAAATTTACGGTATCGCTGAAACGCAGCCATTTCGATGACTCGTTTCTAGCTGTGGCAACTGGCAAGGGCCTACAAGAAGGAAGGAGAGAAATGTAAATGTCATTAGTTGTTCCCGGGCTGCACGGCGGTGTCTCCAACTGTCACTGGTTGTGTTACACACGTGGACTGTTGGCCACAGATGGAGATATTCAGCTATTATTATTACACTATATTAATCCGGTTTTTAATTTAATCTAATTTGGTCAAAATAATACACGTTTGAACATGTATCTATTACAATCACATGAATGGTAACGCAAATCACTCCGCCTCTGCTAGCCGGACGACTCGTTAGATGTTTTCTGAATAACTCAAAACAATCAACTATTTGACGCTTGTAAGTCACGTGATTTGGCTTGTTATGACCAAACCGTCCATAAAAGATCAAATGTTTTACACATACTTATTCTTATCTATTTAACGAGATTTTTTTTTACAAAACTGATTCGTTGAACAAAAAGTTCACATTGTAATTACGTTTTGATCCACTGGCAAAAAGCCTCTCCCGGTGTAGAGTAATGACATCGTTAAAGACACCCGGGTTCTCCCGCGGTTAATCGGGTTGATTAAGTTCAAGGTAGTTTTAGCCCTATTGCTTTTATCAGAGCATAAGACGTGTATGGAGTAGCGCGTTTGCTCGATAGTTTTGTCATTTAAAAAAGTGTATATGATCAGGTTAATTTGCAAACTAGTTTTCTATGAAACGGGTCTTCTTCACATTCGCCGGCTAGACCACGTGACTACGTATTGGCCATTTAACTTAAAACAATGACACCTATTAGTGTTTTTTTCGTTCAGCTGTGATTTGTTGTGGTGCAGAGAAAAGGCCAGTGGATATAGTTATCTTATTTTGAAAGATAGGTGATGCAGTGTTCTGTTTACCGAATTGAAGCGCACAGGGTGAGTGTTGTTTGTCATGCATCGCTTAGACTGGTGTTAGAGTTGGGGCAGGATGTGTCTTGGTAAGGGGAGTTAGCACTAAGTAGTAGCTTAGCCTCTCTCGTGCCTTGCTGCCAATGACTGTATCCATCATAACATGTTCCATCCTTTTCCATGAAGGCGTCTTTTTCTGAAAAGGCGCACAATCGTGAGTGTGTGCAAGCGAGAAAAGGTCTTTGATAAACTAAACGCATTCAAATCCTCATATCCAGAGGATTGCTCACAAGCAGACATCAGGTAACTGAGACAACGGTCCAATGATTGACCTCTCATCCTCTCTTTTCTGTTGTCAAGGTGGAAGTAAGCCCCTGACAACATGATTCCTTCAACCCTGCCTGTGGTCCACTGCTGTTGTCACAGGAAGATCTGGTTGCACTCAGCAGCAGGTGGGGTCCACTGCTCCCTCTTTCTCCTCGTTCCAGCCCATCCTCATCTGCAGTTTGCTGAGTATAGACCGTTTCACCATGAATAGATACACCACGCTCAGGCAGCTTGGGGATGGCACCTACGGCTCGGTCATCCTCGGGCGAAGCCTGGAATCAGGGGAGCTTGTCGCCATAAAGAAGTGAGTAACTAGGAGGGGGTAGGGGTTGTTTATGAAGACATTCCTATACCAGCAACATCCTATGTTTGATGAGACAGTATAATCATCCCGTTCTCTGATGTAAATGAAATGGCTACTGCTCAACTTGAAAAGTTCTAAACCCTGCATTAGGACTATTATGCTAGCACTAGGATTAAAAATGAATGGGATTATTATCCTCTAGGGGCCACTCCCTCCTCCACATGTTGCTAAAATGACAGCTTGCCTGGTAGGTGTGTACAGATTGCAGTACCTCTTTCATGTCTGAGGAGAAGGAGAAATCTTGTTGGTTTACTCATTTTGGCTGTATAATTAAAGCTGCCCATCTCAGCTTGTGAAGTGTTAATACCTGTGTCTGGTCATCTCAGAATGAAGAGGAAGTTCTATTCCTGGGATGAGTGTATGAACCTCCGAGAGGTTAAAGTAAGCTTTCCTTCTCCAAACATTCCTTGATGTATAAATAAATAATCCATGCTGTAGAAATCATTTGATGAAAAGATTATAATTTTTTTGTGCCTATTGATCCCTAAAACAAAGCAATCGATAGAACCATACGATTCTATCAATTGTCTAATGTTTGTTTACTGTCATTTGTTCCCATCAACACCTGTTCAGAATGTACCATAATCTAAATTCCATCAGAACCACAGAACCAGCTCAAAGAATGGAAGGTGACTCTTGTGTGGCCTTGGATTTAAACTGTCTAGCTCCTCTCCCCTGACCTAGACCCCAACCAAGATATTCCTATAGCTTAAATCCAAAAGGAGCCAAACACCACTATAGTGAGCTAGTCCTCAATGTTTTTTTAAAGATAGCATGTACCACCAAAGATATCCTATCAAGGCTTTCCCCATCACTAAAGTATGGCATGGTCTAGCCTAAATTATTCCAAATGCATGGGTTAACTGAGTCTCTATCTCCACCAACCCCCTCCACTGTAATCTTTCCTGGTTTTATATAATGTCCTGGAAAAATAAACATCCACTGCAGCAATGGCTGTACTTGTATGTACTCAGTGTGATCTATTTTTCACCTAAAAGCGTATAGCTTTTGAATGTAGTTTGGCATGAACAAAATCTAATTTATGTTTTGTTTCACAGAATTAGTCAAAACTGCCATTCCCTTTGCATAGATTATGTACATTATATGATAACACGGTGGTTTACTTGGTTTCTTTTTTCTGCAGTCTTTGAAGAAACTCAACCATGCTAATGTGGTTAAACTGAAGGAGGTCATACGGGAGAACGACCACTTATACTTTGTGTTTGAGTATATGAAGGAGAACCTGTATCAACTCATGAAAGACAGGTAGACCCACACGTTAAAAAAATTGGTTATAGATTACTATTGTAGTTGAGGATGACTCCAGGTTATGTTACTGTTGCTTTCTCTAGGACTCGACTGTTTCCAGAATCTGCAGTGAGAAATATTATGTTCCAGATACTGCAGGGGCTTGCATTCATCCATAAACATGGTATGTTTACCCCAACTTGATCCTAAATCCTGCAAATCCTGACATGTTTTCAGTGGCAACCATTCCTCTTCCAGGATTCTTTCACAGGGATATGAAGCCTGAGAATCTTCTTTGTATGGGCCCAGAGCTGGTGAAGATAGCTGACTTTGGCCTGGCTAGGGAGATCAGATCCCGACCCCCATACACAGATTACGTCTCCACTAGATGGTGAGTCCGTGTTTTTTTGTTTCAAATCACTGTTGTGTGTCTTCTTCCTCTATGCCAACTTGAAGTGCTTTCGTAGAGTGTGTACAGTGGAAAGTAAAAGTTTGGGCACCCCCGAAAAGGGGGTTACTACCTATCAGTGAAGGCTTTTCTACGACCTCATCACATAAGTCAGCATCTAAACTTTTGATTATAAAGTATATAAAAGAATGCCATGACAAGCCTGAAGCTTTTTAGAACCACAATCAAATAAAAGTATTTGACAGGTTTTGTCAAAAACTTGTATCTCTACCATGCTCGAACCCTGTTCTGTGTTGCAGGTACAGAGCTCCCGAGGTTCTCCTCAGGTCGACTTCCTACAGCTCGCCTATTGACCAGTGGGCTGTGGGCTGCATCATGGCTGAGCTCTACACTCTCAGGCCTCTGTTTCCAGGCTCCAGTGAGGTGGACACCATCTTTAAGATCTGCCAAGTTTTGGGAACACCAAAGAAGGCATGTCGATAAAAAATGTTTTTTTACCAGTGTTAATCTAAGATGTTCTATTAGTATACGTAGTTGTCTCTAATAATGGCTTATGTTTTTCAGATGTATAACTAAACTAACTTGCAAACATATTTTATCATAGAATGACTGGCCTGAAGGCTATCAGTTGGCGGCAGCCATTAATTTTCGCTGGCCTCAGTGTGTGCCCAGCAACCTAAGAAGTCTGATCCCCAATGCCAGTCCAGAGGCCATCCACCTCATGAGAGACTTACTTGAGTGGGACCCCAAGAAGAGGCCTGCCTCTGGACAGGTAGCTAGCTTGAAGCCTTGTTGTATAAGGTTGCATTATAAACTAGAAACAAATATATTCCCCCTCTCCCTCTACAGGCCCTCAGGTACTCCTACTTCTATGTGGGCCAGGTGTTGGGCACCCCCCAGCAGATCCTGGAGCAGGGCAGACCACAGCTAGCCACCCTAGCGTCACACCCACCCCCACTTTCACACCAACCACTGCAACAACAACAGCCACTGCTGCTCAAACCGGTGCCCCCTCCCCAGCCGCCGCTACCAAATCAGCGCTGCCTGTCCAAGCCTCTTCAGCAGATCCAGTCTGCTCCATCTCCATCCCCCATCCTGGCCCCAATGTACAAAAGGCGCTTGGATCTGGCGAGAGAGCAGTCCAACTGTACTGTGAAGCAGGAGGAGACAGAGGGAGCTCTACAGGTCCGTCTCCCTTATATTGTTGACAAGAGCATGCAGAGCCAGGTGAGCTTGAAACAAAAGAAGTCAATTTGAAGGCTCGCCTCCTACAATCACTGCCCCCTGAATTGTAAAATGTTACTTGATTTAAGTTTTGCTAACTGGCACAGGAGTCTGAGAACGCCAACTTATTGACCTACCAACTGAAGCCCAAGGGCAGCCGACGACGCTGGGGCCATGGCACCGGCCACCGGAAAGGGGATGACTGGGACGACTTTGAGGACACCGAGCTAACATCCCTCAGTGTCCTTGGCAAAACCAATTTCTTCACTGAGAAACGAAGAGAGGACATGTTGAGCAGGTGAGGGGTGTTATTTATTTAGACCACGTGTCACAGGAAGGGGAGGTTGACACAGAAATGAATGAATACAAGTTGTATTCAAAATGGAAAAGTAAGAAATGTAAGAGGGCTAAGATGTATTTTGCTAGCTTTTTCCTAATGTCTTCGGTCTTATCTTGTCAGATAAAATGACTCAATTCTATCTTCGATCATCCAGGTATGGAAATGTTTTGGATTTCAGCCATCCTAATGGCAAGGATGACTCACCCTTAAATCTGAATAAGACAATGTCTTATCAGGAGCCTTCAAGGACCGCCTCAGCCAAAGAGCATTACTTGAAGCAGTCAAGATATTTACCAGGTACAAAATACAGAAAATGTTCCTGTCTGTACTATATTGTTGTTGGCCAAATACATTTCTGTTCTGTAACTAGTTTTTACCAGATTCTTTTTGTGTAACTTTAGTAAATGAACAAAAGTATTTTCTTGTCCTATATTTTGAAGGGATCAGTACAAAAAAGGCAATACATTCAAACAAAGACTTCAGTAGTAGGAACCTATGGGGCAGTAGCAGCATGCCATTTGGAGGAACTCTACCAAACAGAAGTACTCATGGTAATAAATGCCAAGATCCTACTATGCCTGTATCCTTCTATCATAATCCATGTGAATGTGCAGTAATATATCTAATTGAACCGCGAAAAGGTTGTATTTGTCCTATTAAGTTAATACCGATGACTAAGATGACTAACCGTCATCTTAAGCCCGCCTACATCACAGGCATCACTAGTATGATAAATGTTTGGTGTTGATAATTGTTTAATTGTTGTTTAACTGTACTTTTTGGTATTTAATGTAGGTTCAAATACACTACCTAGTGGTAGTGTACCATCCTTCTACAAGAAAGAGGTTGGATCAGCTGGTCAGAGAGTTCAACTGGGACCTGTAGTGGACTCAACAGCATCAAGTGAGGGAACACGGCTATGTGTTATTTAATTATTTCTTTTTAACTGTTTTTTGTTTTCTACCAGGAAGTTTATTGTTAGGGTAGTTAACAGTTGGCTGCCTGCATCTACTAACTAAGGTGTAGAGTGTGCTCATAGTGTGTCCTTGCTTTCACAGATTATGCAACCTGGAGGTCTACCAGAAGTCAGATGAGCTCCTCATCATACACATCTTCACCCACCAAGAGCACCCCTGGCCAGCGACCTCTGCCCCCAGTACAGTCTATCCACGGACGCACGGACTGGTCTGCCAAATATGGACACCGCTAGTGATTTCTTTGGGGCACTTGTTTTTATTACAGCTGGGATCAAATGTCTGTGAGCTCGGATGACTCTACTACAAATGTCAATATTAAACCATGTATATACATGTTATGCTGCAATAACATTGGTTTTCTTGTGTGTTGTATATTGCAGTATGTGCCACTTTTAAGTGTGTGTGTGTGTGTTAACTCGTTTTCACCAAGCCAAAAGTTTGATTTATTTTTTCTACTTTTTAGTTTGTATTACTCCTGTGAACAATGTACCCATTGTCTTCATTATAGAATATCCCTCCCTTCAATGATATAGATTTCTTTTTGCATTAATTAACCAGTCCATATGCATTCATGACCAATTTGTTTTTCAACTTTTTTTAGCTATATACTTTGCTTAAAATAACTTGGGTATTGTACCCCTAAGTACAGTACCATGGTGACATGCACAAGAGAATGACATGTGAATTATTGTTCATCTGCTATTTGATATTATTAAATTAAATTTGTCCTGAATTTGCTGAGGACATCTTAGCAAACTAAACTGATAACTCCCAAAGAAAATAGATAACCCTGGTGTTCAACACCAGATTATTGTCTTGGTGTTATTTCATCCAAGCAGTTTGATTTAACAGTTGCCTGGGTTCAGCTTCTGGGCAAGTGTTTATGTACAGTATACATACCTTATGTATCTTTGATGAATACCACCATTTATTTGATACGAAGTATTGATCCAAAGTCACTGTTTTTAAACAACCGTGTCCTCAATGTTTTTTTTTCCATCCAATAAATAAATATTGATGGATTCAACGTAAGTTTGACACTGCATGTTTATATTCATACATATAAAAAAAAAAATGTACAAGAAAGTTGTGCCAATATTGGCTTTGTGTTGTGACGGCCAACACTGATCAGTAATCCTTGTGCTCATGAATCAAACAGTACAGTTTATTGAAGCAGGCATTGCTAAAAAGTTTGAGAGCTATTTTTAAAGGACAATCCATATCCTTTTTGTTTTATTTTGGTTGCTTTTAGAACCTGCTGCAATGTCATATGGGAGCCAATCTTAAAGGGATGACTGTACATCTGCTTACAGTACTTTTGGCCACACTTTCTCTTCCTGTCTCCATTTCAATTTTCCATCCTTTCCTAAAATGTGTAAGTTTTCAACTTAGACATGACCAACGAGAAAAAAGGAAGGCAGACTGCCACGTGCAGTGCCGCATTTGGATGTGTCTGAAGTCTTGGAGCTTGACTTCCCTACGTTTCTCCTACAAATGGGCCTTGAGCTTGTTTGGAGGTTCTAGCAGGGAGTGCAGCTACTGGTATACCAACGATGCTCGTCCACCGGGGAACACGTCCTCATCCACCGAGCGCGGGGCTTCGGGAGGGACACACATGGAGCGGTGAGGGAGGAAGGGGACACCCGCCTAGCCAGCCAGATCAGCCGAATCAACCCTAGCGATCAATGGGGTGACAGATGTCGCAGCCAGATCGCCCTCACATCCAATATGATTCGTGTGAGGACCACTATATATATGTGCAGGGTGCGATAACATGCCATATACCGGTAGTGAAAGCTGTATTACGTTATGTAATAATATTTGACCAAGTACAGACACTGACATATCACAGAAACTTACACATCAAAGAAAATTTTTTTTATAAGAGAATTGGAAATTCAGTATGATCATTTCCATACCCATGGTGCATTTCAGACATGCAAATATACTGCTTCTCTATTGGTCAGACATGCAGATATGCTGCTTCTCTATTGGTCAAACGTCCTCATTTCATTACGCACTTCCTTCTTCCCTAGGTGTGTTCGCCATTGGCTGCGGCGCGGCAGGATGCACCGATCTGCGAGGGTTGCGAGACATAGAGAACTGCAGCCCTGTACACGCCCTGGAGCATTTCTGAAAGGGGTGCGTCGGGAGAAAGTGGGAGTTACGGGAGAAATGTTGGGGTGTCGGGAGCGATGATTATTTTGTGCTGATTGGTTGGATTCGTTGGGGTTTTGAGACGGTCTTCGGTACAGTATGTGAAGACAAACAAGTGCAGATGCCGGTGTTATCCCCAACTGGTTTCCGTAAGCATGCCAGCTGCATGGTTCACGTAACATCATCAGCTGCGGTCCGCTTCTATCACCAGATTCGTCACAAATTACTGTCGATTTCCAAGTCGCATCTCATATCTGCTGCAGCGAACATCAAAGTATGTAAGTGAGCATTACATTACAGTCATTCACGATTAAATAAATGTAGGCTGAGAAAATAAAACGTTTTCCAGCTTGCATGAAGTGGGATTAAATGTGACTAGAACAAAAAAGCACCGTTCATATAAGTAGTCCGCTTCTCTGCAAGGCAAGCTATTCAAGCTTGTATACAATTCCCCCCCCTTAAACATTGTGCTTTACTAGAAAAATGTATGTAGTGCCATACATGGTCCCCATGCAAAAAGGGTGAACTGCCATACACACATTTAGACAGCCAACACTACTGTGTTTTCTTTAAATTCCTACAAGTGGTGGACCACTGAACATTACAGACAAAACACAAATACAAACAAGCATAAAGCCAAGTGCTAGAATCAGCCCTTTTATTATGATCAAGAAACACTTGCAATACAACCAACAACTAACATCAACAGAGATGTAAGTGGATTGAATACCATATATAACCCTTTGCCTCCACAGCCCCCAAACAATTACAATGGACATTTAACTATAACAGCAAAGCAACACAATACCCTGCATTCACAGTTCAACTACAAGCTGGTAATCGCTTTTAGCTTTATTAACCAACAGGTAGGATACAGCATCTTCATCAGTGCAGAACACCATGTTTTACTGAGGCAAAATCACAATATTTGTATATTTTCATCAATATTTTATTACCGATGTACCAGTGGCGGAACTAGAGTTTTATACATGGGGTGGCCAAGGGGTGGCCAAGGCTACTTCAGGAGGTCCATAGTCCAGAGTCTTGGGTCACTGTTTTAATTAATATATACAGTATAATCTGTAGAGTCAGATGGCTGAGCTGTGAGGGAGTGGGGCTAGTAATCAGAAGGTTGCCGGATCAATTCCCCGCCGTGCCAAATGACGATGTGTCCTTGGGCAAGGCACTTCACCCTACTTGCCTCTGGGGGAATGTCCCTGTACTTACTGTAAGTCGCTCTGGATAAGAGTGTCTGCTAAATGACTAAATGTAAATGTAATCTGGGTTTATAAGTGCTGGAACATACAAAATATTTGTAGGAAAAAAAGCTTAAGCACCAGGGACTTATAATAGCATTTCGGTGTTGCAGAAATAACACAGTACATAGTTTATTTACAAAACAAGTGAATTTACAAACCCCAAAAAACACTGCAATTTGACTTGACAGGTAGCAGAAATCAAGCAGAAATGGACTTGAAAAATATAAATAACTTGGTGCCCAACCACATTACAAATTTACAGTATAATATTTATGTTCATATATATTATGTTAACTAATAGCAAAGAAAAGCTTTAGAATTGGCCTAAACAAGACCAAATTAAATCTGTGGACCGCCTGGGCCAAAAATGCCAGGGCCGATTTTTTGTTCCAGTCCAAGCCCTGGTTGTGGATACTATGTCCAGAAATAAAGCCAAGTCACTCATTTAGTGGCAGAATCCATTGTTATGTCTACAAAATTATTTGAGATATAGGCTACTATAAGTTTAGCTAACTTGCAAACCCTGAGGATAGCCTACTGTAGCAGACCTTTCTAAGTGACAACGGACAAGGGTGTTTTGTCCATCGGGAGTTGCTGTAGGCATGATGCTGAACACATTTGTGAAATCAGCTAGGGCTGTTTGAATAGCGATGTCAAGAAGAGCAGTGGTAAAATACAAGTTATTAAAAGAGACAGCGTCCGTGTCTTTTTGTCCACAGGATCATATACAATTAGATCTAAACCGAACTTACTAAGAGCTTGGTTACACTACCAAAGTTGAATTTGTAATGTGTTGTTAGCGATGCTAGCGTCATTTTGCTAGAGCTAGCTAGTCTATAACATTTCACTGGGTCTCGCAGCATGTGTCTGATTAACTGAAATTATTGTGAAATGTTATGTTCTAATAGCCATTTGCCTACTTTAGCAAGTCACTGTATTTCCATGCCCTTATAGTGTAACTGAGATAGCCTAAATAATTCCTCTTTCAAGTAATAAGCCCCTGTTCAAGTGTTGAGCATTAAATTGGCTGCACGGTCTGTAAAGATCTTGAGACAAAGCCAATATTTTGTTCTAAAACCGGATTATAAAAAAATGTAAAATCGGAGTACAAGCCTACTGGCTGTCTCAGTTTGTCTGTTATTGGAGTCGAAGTTCCAATATTAACTTACACAGCTACTAGGCTAATCAACATTCGTAAAAACTGTTCAGGAAACCTAAACCCAATGCAAACCTTAAGACTTACTTCAAATATTAGGCCTTTTTCAATCGAGAAAAAGAGCTTGTGGAGGTGTGGAAATACTCTTTATTCTGCTGTCTGTTCTTCTTATTCTTCTGTATCTCACAACAAATGTCTCTCTTCGATTTGAAAAATGCACCGCAACGCAGCAAAATAAATGCTTCTTTCAACAAGAGGTCAAATGAAATGTCAATCAGCATCAAACTTCCAGTAGCGAATTACATTTTGGGGTGGCACCCAGGGTGGCCAATCAGATGTCAGGGGTGTCCAGTGCCACCCCGGACACCCCTCTGGCTCCGCTACTGCGATGTACGGCAGCATATTGCTGCTACACCAGAAAAGGGATCAGTATCACGTTATAACGTGATGTTTCTTGTTATAACAAGATATTTATAATATTATAACAAGTTATTTTCATGTTATAACATGATGCAAACGTATCACGTTATGACAAGAAACATATTTATCATGTTATAACGTGATACAAACTTATCACATTATTTCAATAGTTCGTATCCAGTGTGCAGAGAAGGGATACATTGAGGAACATGGCTCATTTACAAGACTTGGTTAAGTTTTACTTCATGCTTGGGCTGAGACTTGGCGAGATTCTGCTTTTATTGAGCACGGTGAATGATATTTTGATAAGTATTGAAGACGTATTAGATAATACCCAATTGCTCTGAAAGTGCCAAGTCAATGAAAGGAATAGTTAAGATGAGTTCAAGACAAAATCAATGTATTTATTACAAATGTAATAACACACTCAAGTCGAGTATCACAGAAGACTGGACAAATGAATGCAGGAAATAAAGGGAGTTAAATAGGATCACCATATGGGAGGATACAAGATGATTAACCTTGCCTTTGCAGGCACTGAAAAAGGACACTGTATGCCAGATAACTTTTGTTTAGGTCTTTAGATAGGGCTCCTAGAAACGGCCTTGTCACTCCTTCTATTTGCCTCATTCAAAGTTGCATGGCATTATACACTTTGGTAATATTGTGACCTCTGACTTACATCAGCGACACAGGCCTTTCATAGTCACACCTTACAAAAACCCAACTTATGGCTATGCAGGTATAATAAAACTGAATAATAACAGTTTATCAATGATACAAGAAACATAATTAATAGATAGGCAGATTATGTGCTCATGAGCTTAATATTGCAAGGTATAGATCAAACATTGTTTATTATATTCAGAACATTTCAAACAGTATAGAAATAATAAAGTAATTATTATCTTTAATTGTTGTTAACTGATCAGTGGTTTAAGGACAGACCTCTTCAATATGCATACATTAAGAATAATTTTAAAATGCATGGGGCTGTACAGAAGGAAGAATGAGTCTGACCCTCTGGAGGGAGCATCATTTCTCAATGATCAGCTGGAGGGGCACGGGAAGCTTACTGGATACAAGCTACACCATCTAAACTGCATCCAAGCTAGGTATGTTCTGACCCAAAGTACAGTGAGGCATTTGTTAAAGTTTCTAGACTCCCGTGGTGTTGATCAAAGACGGAAAAATTGCCTGAGGCGACGCATGTACGTTACAGTTTTTCTTAATCGATTTGGTACATTTCTCCAAACTCAGGTAACTGCTCTCAAAACATTTAACACAGTGATCTGTACACTTTGTATTTGTCCTAAACAGATTGTAAATTCTCCTCAATTTCATACAAATTACAGATCAAAAGCATAATTTTCTCAAAACACTGTGCACAAAATTCCCTAACGTTATCACAGCAGTTCATACAGCCAACCAAATCTTTAATATATCAGGAAAAACATATGCAGCTTTTTCATTGGTCTTCACAAAGATCACAAGCATTTTTGTACCATTTTCAAAACACAACAAACAAAACTCTGTGAATTGTAAAATAGTCAGTTGCACACCTTATGTCCTCAATTAACCCCAAATTGATATCTGATGAGTTAGTAATCCACTCAACACAGAAAAAGCCAATTTCCTAATTGTTCACACAGCTGTCTTAATTACAACAACTACAAAAGGGGAAGAGAAAAACAACAAAAAAGGTGAATGAGGAGAAAAGACAATAAAAGAAGAAGAATGAGCAGGGGGAAAGGCAGAGGTGTAAGAGTGAGAGGTGGAGGACAGGGTATAGGGAGAAGAAGAGGAAGAGGAGATGGAGCAAGAAGATCTGAAGATGTAGGAGAAAGAGAAAGAAGAGCTGAGGGTGTAGGAGAAAGAGAAAGAAGAGCTGAGGATGTAGGAGAAAGAGAAAGAAGAGCTGAGGATGTAGGAGAAAGAAGAGCTGAGGATGTAGGAGAAAGAAGAGCTGAGGATGTAGGAGAAAGAGAAAGAAGTGCTGAGGATGTAGGTAGAGGAGAAAATAGAGGATTAGAGGGAGAAGAGATGGATAGATTGGAGGGCAATGGTATAGTGGAAAGAGAAAGAGCAGAAAATAGAAGAGATGGACAGAGAGGAAGAGGAGGGCAAGGTGGAAGAGGAGGGCAAGGTGGAAGAGGAGGGAGGAGAGGTAGAAGGATAGGGTACACACGTGTTTCAAATGAAATCAGAGCCACACTTATTGACCATGTCATAAATCATGGTCTCTCACTGAGAGAAGCTGGGCAGAGAGTTCAGCCCAATATAAACCGATCCACAGTGGCTTCAATTATCCGCACATTTCAGAGGGAAAACCGGTAAGTAACTATATAATTCTACTTCTACAATGAGAGTCCATGTAGTCTTGTTTGACATAGGTCTAGATTTCTACAGTAAATTTTCCTGCTTGTCCAAATATTTTTCAGAATTGAGGTTAGAGAACATTCAGGTGGACGAACAAGACTTCTTTCAATTGAACAAGAGCATGCCATTGTTGACATGGTGGTCCAGAACAACACCCTCCGACTCAAAGAAATTCAGCAAAGAATTACACAGGACAATCAACTGTTCCACATTATCCACCAATGCAGTCTCTCCACAATTGATCGTGTTTTAAGGAGAAATGCAATCCGAATGAAGCAAGTATACAAAGTGCCCTTTGAGAGGAACTCCGTTAGAGTGAAGGAGTTGCGATTCCAGTTTGTTCAAGTATGTGCAACCCAATTACTGCACTTATACTGTATGTCAACACAAAGATATATTTTTCCTGAATTTTAAGTATGTGTCCTTAAACCATTCCACTATATATATATATATTACTGCTGCTTCAAAGTGTGAACTCAAACTTCAGCAACAGTTTCACAGTAGTATTGACTGCAATGCCATTACTGTAAAACACTAACTTACTGCATTGTACCTTGTGTTCTTTTTACTCTAGAGAATCTTGGAGTTGGATAGCAGTGCAACTCATTATGAGTACCTGTATATTGATGACGCAGGCTTCAATCTTCACAAAAAAAGGAGAAGAGGGAGAAATGTGATTGGCCATCGTGCTATAGTCAATGTTCCTGGACAACGAGGAGGCAACGTCACTCTCTGTGCCACAATTTCTACAACTGGTGTTGTGGCACACAATGCTGTCTTGGGACCATACAACACAGCAAGGCTCCTACATTTTTTAAACCTCCTCAATGAAATCCTCTTTCCGCAGGGTGATCAGGAGCAAATGGTGCGGAATTTTGTAGTTGTTTGGGAGAATGTCCAATTCCACCATTCAGCACTAGTGCGAGAGTGGTTTGAGAATCACATTTCAGGATGGTGTTCCTTCCACCATATTCTCCTTTCCTGAATCCAATTGAGGAGTTTTTCTCCTCTTGGAGATGGAAAGTACATGATCGCAACCCTTACAACCAAGTAAGTCTTCTTCAAGCGATAGAAGAGGCCTGTGGAGATATTGGGGCACAAGCATGTCAAGGATGGATACAGCATTCAAGGCGTTTTTTCCCGCGATGCATGACTCGTGAAAATATTTGCTGCGATGTTGATGAAATTCTCTGGCCAGATGTAATTGAGAGGCATGATCAATAAATTAAGTGATTCATTGAATGGAATGGAAATTAATTGATTCATTGAATGGAATGTATTTACGTATTTGCAAAATATATATATATATATATATTTTTGTGGGTTGACTCATTGTTATACACCTGAACTCCTCACTAAAGAACTTAATGAAAAACGTGTATTTTCATTTATTTCTTTGTGTATCTTCAGCTGAATTTGTTATCAAATCAAAAGAGAACACACTTTTAGTTTTGATGCTAATATTGAATTTTAATAAATGCATTACTAAAATAAAATGCTGTGTTTTATTGTGCAGTGAATACTTAACTGTTTCGCTAACATAAGAGTGTGTTTAGTTTGCTGTGTTAACTGTTTTGAGAGCTGTTACCTGAGTTTGGAGAAATGTACCAAATCGATTAAGAAAAACTGTAACCCTGGGCCTAATTTTCGTGGCACGTTGACTATGACAAACTAAAGCCATATGGTATATACATAAATGGAGCGATTTATGGCTTTTCAAGACTTATGGTTTGGCTTCATGCCTATTCAACAAACAATAATCCCAAAATCATCGCTAGTTATTTCATAGCAGAAGTTGAGAAGAGGATGGGGACAGCTGCCAGAATTTGCGCAGATTTTGGAACAGAAAATGTCACAATGGTTGAGATGCAGATATTCTTACGATGGAGTATGGAACATCATATCAGTAATAGTTACATTTCTGGGTCCAGTACTAACAACCAACGGATCGAAAGCTGGTGGGGCTTTTTAAGAACGCATCATGCCCAGTATTGGATGAATCGTTTCCAGGAACTAAAAGACTGACCGTTTCTCAGGAGACTTCTTGGACAAGCAACTTGTATTGTTTACTTGTTTGAACATCATTGAGGTTTGTTAGGTCTGTCAAAGACCTCTCATTCTGTCCCTGTGTGTGCGTGTGCCTGAGAGATACTTTCACTCACCCTTTTTATTGTGTGAGAAAGAATGTAGCTAACTGCATGTATCATATTGACCAAAATGAAAAGTATTACATTTATCTTTGTTATTGCCTGTATTTTTCTTCTACAGGAAGAGCTGCAGCAAGTCACATTTGTGGATACCCACATTATCCGCAACAGCAGACATGCAGTAGCTCCAAGTGGACGTCCAATTCTAATAATTCTAGTACACTATCCCTCGTCTATTTGGAGGACAGGATCACCTGAAAGGGATTTCTCAGGAAGCAGTGGAGGCTTGCAAACAAGAATGCCAACAGAAAGGACCATTTCCTTGTGATGAAACGGTATTCAGCTTATGTTGCCTTATAATGGCAGAGAACTTCTTACTCTCACCTACCTACCACAGCAGATGAAGCCATAGAGCTGTATCTCTTCCTGAGTGCATTCATCCTTAAAAATGAATCAATTACCCCAAGAGCTCAGGAGCATTAAGGCGGGGCTGCATAATGTAAACTGATACCTTGGCTAGTTTTGAAAGGTTTACTGAATTTGTGAGGACATTTTTATAAAACTAATCACAACTATTTACTTTTTGTTTTCTTTCCTGATTTGTGCAGAGGGAAAAACAGTCTAAATGTCCTGGATAAAAAAAAACAGATACTACTGAGTGGTTACCCTGCTATGAGAGAAACCTATCTGTCTCTAACAACAGATCATTTTAATTTATGAGTTAACAAGTTCACTAAACAGGGAAGAATATAGGAATATGAACAAGTGGTTGGCCAAGGTAATAGAAAATGTGAGTGTGTGTTTGTGTACTTATGTTTACCAATACATGTGATTTGTGTGTCAGGAGAAGGGGCAGAACAATGTCAACTTTCTTGTTTGTAACCCTTTATATTTGTTTTCACATTGAACAACAATTTTGTCACTGCTGTTACCAAATACATTTGTCAACTCTTGCGTTTCCAATGCGGATATTCTGTGAAACTACTAACAGCCTCACGTATTGATGTTTGTGAATTGCTCAAATGAAAATAAATGACAACATATTTTGTAATAAATAAACATATTTAGAGATCCAGTTACTTTATTTTCTTATATAGAGTGGCATTGACTTTTTATATGATTTCATGCCTCATGCCTCATGCCTCCTCCCCCCAATTTTCTGACAGACCAAAAATGACTCATTCTTCAGTTTGAAAAGTGCACATTTATTTCCAGTTAATTGTAATGACATTATGCAGAGCAGCCATTACAATATCACAAAGATGTGTGTCCCCAAAAGTCTAAAACCATAGACTGCTGTTAAGGTCAACACCTTACAAAAACAAGTTAGGAAAACAAAGCAATCGCAGTCCAAATACAAATCTCCCACCACACACACAGGACTCGGATAACAGCTTTAAAAGGAAGAGGTGTATTTTAAACAAACAGTAAAAAAAAAGTGTGTATTTCTATAAAACATTATGTGCAAAACCAGCACAGACAGGTACCAGACTGCTTCAACATACTTGGTAAACATTTGTCTTACAAGACTTTGAAATGTCAAACAGTACCCTAAAAAACAAAACAGCCAGATGCTGCATTATTAATGACCTATTTTCAAACTTTCATTTAGTGAAACTGTTCAAAACAACTCAATGTCTTATTTTCAGGAGTGCATTATACTACCCAAAGGTATCTCTTTGTCTTTGTTATTGATACATTCATTATTAGAATTCTTTAGTTTCCTTGATGGTCACATTTTTTACTCACAAATACATGTTCCCTCCCAATTTTACTCTTTTCCTTTTTTATGTAACAATGGCTTTATCTTATAACTCATGTAACTCATGTACTTATTGTACATGTTGAACTAAACAATGCTTTTTATTGTATGACTTGGTACCAGAAAGATGAACTTATTACTGACTTAAGCTACAGTATGCTGAACATGTAGGAGCTTTCAGCAGCCAGTATACTGTCCAGTTCAGTAAGTAGTTCTGGGTAGGAAGTGTATGTCCAAGGTAGTTCCAGAGCTGGCCCACAGGTATGCACGACTGGTCGTCGTGCCAGTCCGTCTACTGATACAGGATCTCAACCTTGCTAACACAAATAAAATCTGGCCCTGTGACAAACCTTAACATCCTTCTGAGTCCTGCATCATCCAGTCCTCAGATGTACTGTTGCAGGAAACGGTAGCTCTGGTTTTCTGCTTGAGTTTTAGGAGATGCTTACAAACTTCAAAAGCTTTCTTGTTGTGGGCTTTTTATCCTCATAAATTTGTAGTACTTCTTGTGGCTTCACAAATGCTTCTTTTAGGAAGAGGCTAGCAACTAATAAAAAAAATTCTGCTGCATATCTTTGGTTTTTGGATTAACTGCATGTGTGCCACTTTTAGAAGGAGGCCTTTCAAATTACTTTGTGTTGGAAGCGTTGTTACATTCAAGCGGTCCAAAAGATCAAGTAGTTCATCCGTCTCCTCATCTAAAAGATCTTCCTTTAATGCAGTGGTTATCAGATCTCTATCTGACTGACTTATGTACAGGAAAAGATTTTCAAACAGCATTTCATCCGAAACTTAATTCTCACCAAAAATAAGTGCCACTGTGAAGACTGGCAAGGCAACAGGGAAAGTGATGGTCTTGAAATCCCTTTAGTAGAATTCGGCCAATGGATTTCCACTCTTCTTCCTGCCATTTAGGAGACAGTGAGGGAACCCTAACTTCTTCCCTTCAGCTGTGTGGTCCATAAGCTCTGTCCAGAATGCTGCATACACATCTCTATAGACACCATCTGCGTCAGCTCCTCTTTCATCTATATAAGTGTATTTCAGAGGGTGTTTGAGGAGTGTTGGATCCTTGAACTGGCTAATCATCTCCTCAAGAAGATTGACCCTTGTTGACACAAGCAACATCATATGAAGCTGTAGGACTGTTTGCTTTGTCACTTACAGATACTGTGGGCCTCATTTACTAACAAGTTTGCGCCCATTTCAGGCGTGAAATAGGGTAAAGACAAAACACCGTATTTACAAAGGCAGCGCAGTTGAGTATCAACGCAGATTACCGCTGCTGGGAGGGTAGTAATAGGGAAAGTGGGTGCGTATATTTCTAGCTCCTGTTTGCTGGACTTTTTTATTTTATTTTCCTCGAATCACCCATGGTGGCAGTAAGATGCAGGCAATTTTTCCCGTCTTTTAATGGCGCGTTAATTAACACTAATTGGCGCTGATTGCCCGGCGAGGATCTGGTTGGATAAATACCACCATTTACCAAAATGCGTAAATGCACCATCCGCTATTTGCGGTTGGGCACAGGCGCACTCAACAATGCACGCACAAGTTTGATGTTTGTTCTTTATTAAAATGTATTACAAGGTTTAGTTGTGAAATCTTGTAGGTTAGTTCAGACTGTTATACAAGGGTCAAAATGCTAAAGAGCCTGCTCAAAGTAGGCGCTAGCTTTTATTTTTAATTTTTTCATATCTCATGGAAACAGGGCTTTGGCGCATAGCTCATTGGCGATATAATGTTGGTTAGCATTAGCCTGGCTCTGCCCTCCTACGTACTTCCGCTCAATTTGGATTTTGCTTCTGTACTAGGTCTGGGAGCTCGGCTCTGAAGTTGGTTTCCAGAAACACATTTTTTATAAGTCCAATCAGCGAACAGAGGGAGTGGCTGAGAACGATGACGTTAATGTCGTGCACTTGTTTGAGTAGTTCAGTAATGGCGGCGGAAAAAGATGCGAGCGAAACTATTCTGCGGTTGTGGTAACGCTGCCGAATATAGGTTAAAGCAAGAACATTCCTTGCTGAGTTTTGTTGGTGGCCATGATGTTGTTGCCCCCTCCCCAAGGGGTTCGGGAAAAGTAAGATTTTCCAGCTACGGCAGCTAGCTCCGTTACAGTAGTGGTGAAGGAGTTGGCTAAGGCGAACGCTTGCGATTGGTTATGGCAAATCAGAGTGGCTCTGGGCGGATCCAATAGTTTTAAACTTCAACAGAGGACCCGCCTTCAAGGAAGTTAACGTTTGTCAATCGAGAGATCCCAGACCCTCTGTACAAATTAAATGTACGAGGGTCTGGTTAGGACCAGGCTAGGTTAGCATAGACATTGTGTTACAAGTTCAGTTCTGTCAGAGGACTATTCTCTTCTTTCATTGGACTGGTAACAAGCTGATTCTGAAACCACCAAGGGTGGTGATTTGTTTTCTTTGGTATGATTTAATTAAGATGGAACCAACATTTATGAATTGTTTTATGTTTCTGTGTGATGCAATTTGTGTAATACGGATGTTATTGGAGTCAAAGGGTGCACCCAGAACGTAATTGATTGTATTAATATCTGTGGGAGATTGTTCTATTAATGCATGTAAGACCGTTGCTTTGTCTTCAAGTAAAACATAATAATACATGTTGCAACTCAGTACTGCTGCTACCTCTTGTACGCATCTAATTTCTTCTGATCAATTGGCCTATTCTTTCCATTTAGTATAGTTAACAACTTTGTTACAGTAAGTAGGGGCTAATCTTACAGCTTGCCATCCTCATACAATAATAAAGTGAAGCTCTAAATAAAGTGAGTTATGGCATTTATAAGACAATTTAGATTTTTTTATGTGAATGCCAAGACTAGGTATGTTAGTTCTTCATCAGTTGTTCCATAAAACATAACCATTAATGTGTACAAAAGCAGTGTTCGGATGTGTTGCACCAGGTGCTTGATTTTTACATAGGCATAATAATACCCAGTGACTCTGGGTGGTTGATTGAAAAAATAAAAAAAATGTGGGTGCATTGCGTCAGGGTAAAATTGATCTTTGGCGATGAAAAGTCGGGGGGCGGGGGCCCACACCAATATTCTTTCAGGGGCCCAGAATTCAACGGCCCTGCTGATCACCAAAACAGGCACCCCTCAGGGCGGTGTGCTCAGCCCTCTCCTGGGGTCTCATTTATAAAGCTTGCGTACGCATAAAACGGAGCCGAAAATGTGCGTACGCCACTTTCCACGCACGGTTGTGATTTATAAAAAACAAACTTGACGGGAGAATGTGCGGTCTTCTACTCAAACTCTGACCCTCCCGTAGGCCTACGCACATTTTGGAAACAGTTGGAATTGGCGACGCAGATGACCGTACTGTAATCAGACTGCAGAAATTGAATGTGGGAAGAACATTACTCGTAATATTTATATATTTTGTTTTCCTCACACGTTTTTTTCCATTCAATTTCATGATTATCATGAAGATTACATCCAGCAGTGTTATTTGCGGTTGTACTGAGTGATACTTGTTCCATAAACACCTTGTACAATCCAACTCTAATTTTAAATCAAAATTCAGCGCTTCCTCAGCATCAGATTGTCCACTACGGGAGTGCAGGAGGGGGAGATTCCCTGACTGCATGGACTACAGGATAACATCACATATCCTACCTTTAGATAACTGCAGAACACAAGTGTATAACTGTAAGGTAGTGTGGCTCAAGCGTCCAGAAAAGTGGAAGGCAAGCAGACTCGGTGGACTCAGAAGATTTGCATACATTGAGGATTTAATAAAGAGGTTCTTCATTCCACGAACCAACAGAAACAGAAGCAAAAAACTAAATACTTAGCAGGTTCAAATCATAATTAATCAAAACTAAATTACCTCGTTGTGGCAGCACAACCTTCCCCCCAATCAAGCAACCCTTCACTGGCTTTATAGGGTGGGTCCCCTACCCCTAGCCCTCTTCAGACCGCCCAAACCAAGATGCAGGTGATCTCAACCATCCGATGCAACAGAGACATACATGAATACACACAGTACCCCCCCCCCCCCCCACTTGGTTCAACCCTTGATGTCATCTCTGACATCACCTCCACCATAAAATCAGGAAGTGCTGGGCGTCCCCCTCCCAAACCGGAGTCCTAAATGGTGGATCTAAACAAAGAACCGTGAGTGTGCAGAAATGAAACAAACATTTGCTCAGTCTGGATCCTGCAACATAAATAAAAGGTATCATTACTAATCAAAGATTGTGACTGTGTTTGACAATAACTGAAACCTAATACTCCCACCTAAACCAAGTAGAGTACGCACACATGTAACTGGTAAGACTCACCAGACCTCATGGCCCCAACGTGACAAGTGGTGAGTACAGACGTGTCCTCACCCACTTTGTCACCGCCCCCCCCCCCGTAAGACAGTCACTCCTCAAAGGAACAGGACAGGAAGTCGGCCACAACGTTATGGCGTCCCGGTCTATACTGGATCCTGAAACGATAGGGTTGCAGAGAGAGATACCACCTAGCAATTCTTGCATTAGTATCCCTCATCCTGCTGATCCACTGCAATGCCTGATGATCCATCTCCAACAGAAATTCATCCCCCAGCAGATAATACCTCAAAGTGTCCAGTGCCCATTTCACCGTCAAGGCTTCTTTCTCAACGGTAGAATACTTTGTTTACCTAGGGAAGAGCTTGCGGCTGATGTACTGCACTGGCATTTGATTGACCCCCTCGCCCTGCAACAACAAAGCCCCGAGGCCCACCCCAGACGCATTTGTCTGCACGGTAAAGGGACAAGCAAAGTCAGGACACTGCAACACAGGCTCCTTACACATACAGTCTTTTAAGTCCACAAAAGCAGCCTCACACTCCGGACTCCAGTTGATCTTGTTAGGGCTAACCTTATGAGTTAGGTCACTAAGAACAGCCGACCTGCCAGAAAAATTGGGGATGAATCGGCGGTACCAGCCAGCCAAGCCCAGGAACGACTTCACCCTTCTCTTGGTAGTTAGAGGAGGATAAGAGGCAAGAGCGTCAATCTTACTCACTTGAGGGCGGATGACCCCACCCCCAACGATGTATCCCAGGTACTCCACTTCCTTCTTGGCAATGTGACACTTACGTGCGTTGCATACCAACCCAGCCTGGCGGATTCGCTGAAGTACATCAGTGAGATGTTGAACGTGCTCCCTCCACGTCCCTCTGAACACCACTATGTCATCAATGTATGCAGCCGCATAGCCATCCGCTCCTCTCAGCACCTCATCCACCAGCCTTTGAAACGTAGCTGGAGCTCCGTGCAGTCCAAAAGGCATTGTCCTGAAACGATACAGCCAACTTGGAACCCTGAACGTGGTCAAGTCGTCAATGGCACTTGCCAATACCCTTTACACAGGTCCAGTGTTGTCAGATACTTGGCCTTTCCCAGGCGCTAAATCAACTCCTCCACCCTTGGCATAGGGTAGGCATCAAATGCCGAAACTGCATTCAGCTTAGAGAAAGTAATACAAAATCTCTGTTTTGTGTCATCTGTCTTGGGAACCAGCACCACTGGACTACACCACTCCCCCCTAGATGGCTCAATGACCCCCATAGCAAGCATATCTTCCACCTCTTGCTTCACAGCTGGCAATGGCTTAGCTGGGATCCTGGAGGTGGTGTCCCTAATAGGTTGTTGGTTGGGACATCGCAGGCGTATGTCATGTTGGATGACGTCCGTGCACCCCGGTTTGTCGCTAAAAAGTCCCCCTGTCATGATGCCCCTTAGTTCCTCCTGCTGGGCCAATGCCAGATGCCCCAGCTCTGGGAATGACTGCCCTCCACTTGCAGAGGGGAAGAACTGTTCCGGTGGCTCTTCTGTCTCCGCCACCGCCCGAGCCCATAACTGTGTTGATGCGGATGGCCTGCGAATCCATTCCTTTAACAAATTAACATGAAACGCCTGGTACTTCTTGCGGCGATCTGACATATACAGTTCATAGGAAACGGGACCAACTTTCTTGTTGATCACATAGGGCCCCTGCCACTTGGCTAAGAGACTGCTGTCTGATGTTGGCAGAAGAAGCAACACTTCCTGGCCCTCTTGAAAGCATCTCCCACGAGTCCCTTCATCGTAGCCCTTCTTCTGGCGCTGCTGCACACTGACTAGATGAATGTTGGCCAGTTCCTGGCACTGTTCAAGTTTGTCTCTCATTTTCAGTACATAAGCAAGGACACTACATTGGTTTCCGGGTTCTGGTCCCTCCCATGCCTCCTTCAGCACATCCAGTGGGCCCCGTACTGCACGACCATACAGGAGCTGAAATAGAGAAAATCCTGTAGAGGCCTGCGGTACCTCTCTGTAAGCAAAAAGTAAAAATGGAAGCCATTGATCCCAATCCGCCCCTGAGTCTTCCACAAATTTCCTCGGCATTGACTTGAGAGTTTTGTTAAAACGTTTCACAAGGCCATCCATCTGTGGGTGATAAGGACTGGTCTTGATTCCTCTGATTCCCAGCATTTTGTAGATCTCCCTCAAGAAGGTAGAGGTGAAATTTGAACCCTGGTCCATAATAATTTCCTTGGGGATCCCAACCCTGGAGAACATTTGTATCAAACATTCTGCAATCTGGCGAGCCTTGACCTTCCTTAGGGGGAATGCCTCTGGATATCTTGTAGCATAGTCACACACTACCAAAATATATCTATGACTTGCACTGCTCCTCTCCAGTGGGCCCACAATATCCTTGGCTATACGTGAGAAAGGGGTGTCTATGACTGGCATGGGTATAAGAGGAGCTCTATCCCCTTCCTCCCTGGCGCTGTTAACTGGCACTGCGGACACAACCTGCAAAACTGAACTGTGTCAGCAAACTGCTGTGGCCAGTAGAAGCGAGTCAACATTCTGGAGAACGTTTTTTGTTGACCTAAATGACCTGCCCACAGCACTGAATGTGCCAGTCGTAAAACTATGGGCCTCAAACTCTCAGGAACAACCAACTGATCTCCAAACCTGCTACGTACAGTTGCTCCCCTTCAAAAGAAACACCTCTCTGACCAAGTCTGTGAGCTCTATTCAGGAACACACAGGTGCGTAGCAAGCTTTTCAAAAGTGAGGGGGATGGATGTGATTTGTTTATTAACAATAGAAACGATGGATACAATGACAGAGGTGTACAACATGTATAACATACACAATATAAAAAGCATCCTATTTAAATGAGTGATACTAGAAAAGTATAAAAACACACTTGGAACACATGAAAAACAAGTCAAAAACTCTGGTGAAAATAGACAACAGTAGACTTGCTAAAGAATCAGAAATACTTGAATAATCCCAGGGGGAAATTATTTTTGTTACAAACTACAAATATACAAACAAAATATATTAAGAACAAAAAAAAAATACAAAAAAAAATATATTATATATATATATATATACATGTATATATTATATATATATATATAACAACCAACTGACCAATTGAACATATGACCAACTACCTCTACCTTATATAAAAGAACCAAAAGTGCTCTTTCTGCCCTACTTACAGGAGACAAACTTTTCAGCAATCTTTATTCTGTTTACCCTGTCCAGCTTGTCTTTATGTACATTGCACACAGCAACACTGTTGAGGCGGGTTTGGGTCATGGTGCTGCGAAACCATGTTTTCAGCCTCCGGAGGCTGCTGAAACTCCTTTCTGACTCTGCTGATGACACAGGCACAACTAGGAGGAGTCGGGTCACTGTTTCGACTTGGTCAAAGAGACCACGGACCTCTGGGGTCATCCCTTGAAAAACAGTAACAAATTCAGTACTAGACTGGAAGCTGTACTTCATTCTGAACAATGCAAGCTGAACTTTGAGGATGTCTGGGTTGATTTCTGGGTACTGTTGGACAACACCATGTATCTTTCCAGTTAAGAGAACTTGTTCCAGGTGCCTTAACATTTGCATTCCCTCCTGCTCAAATCTTTCTCTAAACTGCATGTCAGCAACATTCAGAACTTTGTAGAATTCAGTCCTGTAGTAGTCAGAAGGGGACACATGTACATGTGCAGGAGCATTACCTGTGAAGCGCTGAGGTGGGATACGGACACGAGGATAGGCAATAGGAGTGAGATGGAGTGTCTCACACATCCTTGTTGCTTTTGTGTAAAGAGCCTGAAAACTCTCTGTTTCTCTTTTTTCTGAAACTTTCCTTAACACAGGCAACAGCTGAAAGCATATCTGTGTTCTGCTCTGGAGGGACATATTCAAAACCTCCAACTCCCCTGTGATCTCCAAAGCACATACAAGACCAAGGACAATCTTTCCCTGCTGAAATGTATCATACAGCCCCTGTGCCTTACTAGCAGGGGCGGTCTTTCCTACAGGCGGTATAGGCGGTCGCCTAGGGCGCCACTCAGAGGGGGGCGCAAAAAAATGCGCCCAGCAAAAAAATAAAATAAACGTTTTTATTTTTTTGTTGCTGGGCATTTTTTTTTTGCGCCCCCTTCTTTATCTCCAACCAATATTTTGACATTCAAAAATAAATCTAAATGAGCCAGGTATACGTCCCCTTAAAAAAGGAAGCTTGGTGTTATCAGAACATGCTAGCACAGTGAGGCGTTTGGTTAGAGTGTGTGTGTTTACGAACTTTGAAGAACAAAAAATGAAGAGGCAAAATCTATCCAGGGCGAAATTTAAGAAGAAAAGAAAGGAAGAATAAGAGAAATGTGCAAAGGCGAAAGGTAAATCCTTAAATTCTAGTCTTAGCCTATGATGAATTCCAGATAAGAAAACGGTTCATGAATGCGTGAATTACCCCGGGCACTTTAGTGGAGTTAAGAAGAAAAGATGTACCTTATCATTGAACGTTTTTCTACTCCCTGTCACATAACCTAGTTCTATAAGGATTTTACAGTAGCATATATCAAAAATTACATGTCCATTTATTCTACGTTATACAAAAAAAACACGATTAAAATAGGGGCGCACATATATAGCCAATTAGCCAGTGCAACAACACTACAAATATCTTACTCGTTGCATAGCACACCCAATAATTGCCGTGTTTGTCTTCCTTAATGTCCTTAATGGCTAATGGGTGTGCTATGCAACGAGTAAGATATTTGTAGTGTTGTTGCATTAGGCGAAGACAAACACGGCAATTTGTCAATTTGTCAAGTGAGGAATACTGGTAAAAATCCAATACGTATTGTCAACTTTAGCGAATGGATTGTATGTAATCTTGCTAGATAGTTAGCTAACGCTAGCTAGCCAGTGACTTCTGACGTTCCTTGTTATTGTCATTCAGTCGAAACATCAGTTCAAGTTCAGCTGTACCGCAATTTGCAATTTGCGTCATTTTCGATGTGTCATGACATTTTGGTGAATTCCGTTTTGTCTAATTTTGTTCAGGGAGATTGATTGCTTAAAATGAGTGAATATGTACGGTGGCCCTGAAGTGCAAATCACACCCCCTAATATGAGTACACTTCTAAGATTGTTGTTTGCCAGGCATCAACAGAACAGAAGACTAAAAAAACATTATTTGATGGCAATGAGGGAGTGAATGTGACCGTGCACCGTGTGTGCACCGTTGAACAGGGCGTGGCCGGAGCGTAGATTTTGTTCTTTATTTAATGTTTATTCATCGTTGTGATCATTGTTGTGTTATTTGAAAGAAATGCAGTCTTGCAGGGCTAAATAAAGCGCCATGAGTGAAGCTCGCCTAGATCGCCAAATGTGCTAGGACCGCCCCTGCTTACTAGCTGCATCAGACTCACTCACTGCCATCTCAGCTAAAGTCTTCATTTTGCACTCGCACTGGTTTAGCACAGTGCGGATGGCACTAGTGCGGACTGTCCACCTTGTTGGACACAGAGGTCTTAAAGTGTGACATGGACCCTCACCCTCCTCAGACCTTGAAATTCCCTTAAAAATGTCCTTCAGTTTCCCTGACTGCCCAAACAACACTCCCAACTCATTGACCCAATCCAGAGAATTCCGGATAAATATTGAGGCAGTACAGGACCTCTGTGTAATTAGGTTAACACAGTGGGCAGCACAATGAACATAGGGAGCCAGAGTTTGTATTTTTCTTACAATGCCCTGTGCTCCATTGTATTTGCCAGCCATACTTGCGGCCCCGTCGTGTGCTTGGCCACGCAACCCAGTGATAGGCAAGTTTAGGCGCTGCAAAACATCCATGACGACTTTTGCTAGATTTTCTCCTGTTGTCAAAGAGACCTCATAAAGACCAATAAATTCTTCACGAGGGACTAAATCCTTGTCAACATATCTCAAACACACTGCCTCTTGCTCTTTTCCAGACACGTCTCGTGTCCCATCCATCATCACAGAGTACTGCAGGTGTGGAAGTGATCTGATGTTTTCAACTATTTCGCATATGATCACGCTGCTGAATGAAGTCAGAATTTCATTTTGAACCATAGCTGAAGTGTATACATCCTTTCTACCACCTGTCAACCACTTGATTAGAGAGGGGTCATCCTCTGACTTGTACTTCAGAACCTGTTCAAAATTTCCCTCACCACATTCATGGCCCCTAAAAGGTAAGCCCTGCCTAGCCAACATCTGCACAGCACCAATGATTTTGAGAAGACATCCCCTTGCTGTTTCACACTAACACTAGATAGCTGGACCTGTACTGATCGATCTTCATAGATGTGCGTTGTCATGGCTGTCTTATGACTATCAGATCTCTCATGCACAGTAAATCGCTCAAGGGCTTTTTTCCAATTTTTAAACCCAGATGAAATGAATGCTGAATCAGCATTCTTGGCAAGAGGTGATGTCTCTGAGTTAAAGGCTTTGGAGCAGTAAAAGCACAATACACCCTCAACACCAGGACTCACATGGAGCCATAGGAATTTCTGGTACCACTGAGTTTGAAAACTCAGAGTATATTTGGCCAAGGACTGTTTAGCAATTAATTTGGTTCTGGTTGATTTGGCTTACTGAACTGATGGCGAGTGAAAGCCATGTCTGAGTTCTCTGCTCCTCTCTCTACCATTTCATCTTCATCCTTATCCTCTCTGACCTCTCCCTCCGTTCATCTTGTCTGTCTGCTTCTGGTCTGCCTGCTTCTGGTCTCTGTCTTCTCTGTGTCTGTCTTCTCTGTGTCTGTCTGCATTTTCCTCCCTCCTCATCTCTGTCTTCCTCACTCCTGGCCACATCCTCACATACACCCTAATCAAACCGTTTAAAATGAAATTGTGAATTTGGTATGTGTGCACCTGGGATGGAAATAACACCATCCAGGACACAAACACACACACATGGCCTCTCTTCCTTTATAGACCTCTTTCACAAACTGTTACATTCATTTCATTGCTCACCTGTGAACCTTCCTGTGCTCTCTCTGAAACTGATGCCTCCAGCAACTTCCTCTCCTAAAGTGGTAATAATGGGCAGTGGTAAAGGAATAGGGCCAAACAGTTACAGCTCTGGCACTAGCAAACCTCAGTGAATATTACAAAGTAATATCATGAAGTAAATGCAAACAATATCTAATGGAAATAGGCTACTGTTGTTTAATGTAAAAAATGTTCAATGTTCAGCTTTCAACTTCACTTACAGGATTTCTCTTGAAAAAAGTGTCAATATTCTCCTGCCTTTCTTTTCTGCATCTTGATACTGCGTGACAAAAACTATGTTGCTTTTGAAGTTAAAAAGGTGCAGTTACAGTACCTTCCATCCTGTAGTTACAACTGATAAACACACAATTTTCTAAAGATCTGCTAACGTTACGCAGATAGCTACAGTAACGGCATATAAAAAGAGATGAAAATGCCACCGGACATTAAACTTTACGAACACGAATGGCAAAATACAACCTAGCTAGCTAGTTAACAGCCTAATGTTAAATGATAGGTTCAGTTAGCTAACGTTAGCTCAGGTTGTATCTACCTAATTACAGTACGATAGCAATTTGTACCAGTATTAAAGAGTTAAGCTTTACATTGATGTAACACATTAACGGTGATAACACGTGTACGGCAAACACTAAAGATACTTGCATGACATTTCTTAAAAGTACTGGACAATTGTTAAATTCCAGTGTAGAATACAGTCTGTTAAGACCGCTGCGAAGTATAACACACCGTTGCCATGAAAAACAGAGCGTTGCTATGGACGCAGTTCCGTTCACTCATGCAATATAATCGCTATACACAACCTACAACGTAGCTACGGCGGCAGTTCGACGCAAGGCGTTTGTGTAAAACTGTGGAAAAACTGCAGAAAAAGTGTGGGTGTTGAACCCTCTCACAGGGAAAAGTGTGGGTGTTAAAACACCCACTTCCGCCACGGGTGCGACGCGCCTGGGAACACACCTTGAAAACAGGGCTGCTAGGGAGGGTTCCTGCTTTTGAAGCTCTGCTACATCTCCAGGTATGACCACTAAATCATCACATTCTGGCTCTGGAACCAGCTCCACTCGCTTCCTTCCCCTCACCTTATCCTGTCTCCTCTGAACTCTGCTCTTCCTTGCAACACCCTGTCTGGCTCCCTCCACCTCCGGGACCTCTCCCTCTGCAAAAGGTAATACATTCTGGCTCCACGCACTGCTTCCTGTGTATGGATCTGGTGACTGCCATCATACCCTCACCTGAAACAGTAGAGTCCTTATCCTCTCCCTGCACCATCAACTCCCTAAGAATGGACAGATCCCTACCTAACACCACTTGATAGGGAAGCGTACCTATTACCCCCACTAACAGACCGTACAGCTCGCCCTTAACTTGTATAGCGATATTGGCTAAGGGATACTCTACATTGTCACCATGAACACAACAGACTTCCACTTTACCACTGAAGACCGGATCGATTCCCCGTCGTGCCACATGATGTTGTGTCCTTGGGCAAGGCACTTCACCCTACTTGCCTCGGGGGGAATGTCCCTGTACTTACTGTAAGTCGCTCTGAATAAGAGCGTCTGCTAAATGACTAAATGTAAAATGTAAGACAATCTTGTCTGACAAAAGTACGGTTACTCCCTGAATCTAATAGAGCAACACACGGCTTGTCTCCAATAAAAACACAAGTGGTAAGCTCTTGGTCACTAGGTTTTACCATCTCAACTTCCCTCTGCTGAACTTCCAAAGACTGGTGAAAAGCTCTTATGTCTTACTAACCTGCTGGCCTGGACATTCTGCCCTCCAGTGACCTGTACGCCCACACAAGTGACACTGTGCTGACCCCCTGGACTTAAAGTCCCTAGCTTGGCTCCCGGTTGCAGTTTGGTAACCTTGTCCTGGGTCCCTGAACCTCTGTTCATTCCCACCCACTGTTGTCCCAGCCAATGCAGAGCCTGGACTGGATCTGTTAGTGACATAACCTTTCACTGGCCGTCGGGCAGCGAGGAAAGCTTCTGCCAGTTCCGCAGCTTGCTTCGGAGTGGTTGGGTTACGCTCTTTTATCCAGGTGCAAAAGTCAGGGTTGAGGACTCTCAGAAACTGCTCCATCACGATCACATCCCCTATTTGTTCCTTCGTTTTCTCTTTTGGCACTATCCATTTGTCATACAAGTCTCTCAAGAGTGTCTGCAATTCCTTGGGGCTCTCATTGTCTCTGACCGAAGCAGAGCGGAACCTCATTTGGTAAGTCTCAGGGCTTATCTCATACTTTTCCAACACAGCACCGGGGTCAGCGGCTGCACCTTCCATCAACTGCTGGCGCTCCAGGCGATCTGCTTGTACCTCCTGCTGGAGCTGGGCAAATTGGTGCTGGACTCTCCTCCAGCGCTCCTCCTGCACCTGTCTGTCATGCTCCAAGTTTGCATCCCGGGAAGTTTGTTGCTGCATCATGACCCGTACCAGGGTAGAAAATTCAGCCAAATTGAGTGAACATAAAGGTTGGCCACCACCCGCACCTCGCTGGTCAACATCCTCCAGGACCTCCTGTCTTGCCCCATCCATCGGCTTCTTCGCTCTCGCCGACTTCTGCATTGCCGCCTCCTACTGGCCTGGAGCCACCGCTGCCACCATTTGTAGGGTAGTGTGGCTCAAGCGTCCAGAAAAGTGGAAGGGAAGCAGACTCGGTGGACTCAGAAGATTTGCATACATTGAGTATTTAATAAAGAGGTTCCACGAACCAACAGAAACAGAAGCAAAAAAACAAAATACTTAGCAGGTTCAAATCATAATTAACCAAAACAAAATTACCTAGTTCAAGCACAACCTTCCCCCCAATCAAGCAATCCTTCACTGGCTTTATAGGGTGGGTCCCCTACCCCTAGCCCTCTTCAGACCGCCCAAACCAAGATGCGGGTGATCTCAACCATCCGATGCAACAGAGACATACATGAATACACACAGTACCCCCCCACCCACTTGGTTCAACCCATGATGTCATCTCTGACATCACCTCCACCATAAAATCAGGAAGTGCTGGGCGGCCCCCTCCCAAACCGGAGTCCTGAATGGTGGAGCTAAACAATAAACCGTGAGTGTGCAGAAATGAAACAAACATTTGTTCAGTCTGTATCTTGCAACATAAATAAAAGGTATCATTACTAATCAAAGATTGTGACTGTGTTTGACAATAACTGAAACCAAATACTCCCACCTAAACCAAGTAGAGTACGCACACATATAACTGGTAAGACTCACCAGAGGCCTGTTCCATAAAGCGAGTTTACCGAATAAGCCAGACTCCTGTCAGTTAGTCAGACTCATTTCTTGTTAATTCGGTTCCATAAAGATAGCTCAACGTAGTTCAAACTCGGTTACTATGGCAACTTAGGCTACGAAACTAGTCTGGTCAGGGTCAGACTAACTGTCAGGCTTAGCGTGACTTGGTGCTTAACCAGACGTCCCTGTAACACTGACCCAACGGGAAGACGATGATTTACCACGTATATTCTCATTTTCCTATTCTCATCAGTTCAACATTGATAGAAAATCAACGTAAATAGCCTATATAGGTTTCAACATTTAGCCTAATGCATAAAACAATGATGAACAATGCTTTGATAGGCTACGCACCATAGCCGTTAAATGTATTGATGTTAGTTTGTGATTTAAAATGTTTAGGCATCAGGCATAGGCCTACATCTCAATCTAAATTATCCGAGTATAATTATCATAGCAATATAATTGTTAACAGTAGCCTACAATTGCAAAACAAACCTAAATCCGCCCTCCATTTCCCAGACACAAAACCCATGTTAAAAAGTTAGCACTAGGCTACTGGATAATGTTTTAATTAACAGTAGGCTATTTATTTTAAACAATGTCAAAAAAGTCAATTTAGATTAGTTTAGCGGGTATTTTTTTATCAACGAAGGTCTTATCGTTCATGACGTCAATCATGGCGTGGGACAGGTGGTGAGTACAGGCGTGTCCTCACCCACTTTGTCGCAATAACTAAATATATTTCTTTAATACTGTGCAAATATCCTCATATGTCAAAAACTGGAATTACAGTCGTTAAGCCCCCGTGCAATTGCTACACTCTACGTCCTTGTTATCAGTCCAGACTTTAATAGACTACTATTCATAACAAAAAGTTTTTGTTTTAAAGTTGTATCTCGACTCCGGGTATCTTCTGGCACAGTTGACGCCATTCGCACAGTTTTTGTTATTGGTGATCCACTGGCCACCAAATAATGTGGTTTTCGGGCCTCCACCAATAGGCTAACAGTGTCTGAGAACTTTCGCTTTTTAGTTTTTTGGTCACCATGATTCACCGTGAAGAACAATCGCATGCCAGGGTCATGAGATACTAGATTAGCATTCATGAGGTGCTTTGCATTGACCATTTATGGTTAAAAATGGGCGTGTTCAGGGAGGGGTAACATGCTGATTCACATACGCACACTTGTGGGTAATCTGTGATTTATAAAGGGAACATTGCGTACAGGTGTGCGTACTCACGGTTTTATAATTCAGAATTTTTGTGTGCGTATGCCATTTTAGACTTTTGGGCGTACGTACACTTTTAGTAAGAATCGTACGCACAGTTTTATAAATGAGACCCCTGCTCTCCTTGCAACGCACAGTTCCAACCTCCTTGTTAAGTTTGCTGCAGACACAACCATTTTGGGCCATCTCTGACAGTGACGAGTCAGCCTACAGAGGTTGATACCCTGACATCATGGCGCCAGGACAATAACCTCTCAATGTCAGCAGGATTTAGGAGATTATTGTGGACTATAGGAAGCGGCAGGAGGAGGAGCATGCTGCTTCAGGTCAGCTGCAAGCAGGGCAGCTGCGTCAGGTTCCTCGGGGTGGACATCAGCAATGATCTCACCTGGTCTGCTCACACGGTAGTTAAAGCTGCCCGGAAACACCTGTTCTTCCTGAGAAGACTGAAGAAGTTTGGTCAGGTCTGTTCAGTTAATCATCGGCAGGAAGCTCCCAGCCCTACAGGACACCTACCACACACGTTGCCTCAGGAAAGCTGGCTGGATTCAAAGAGACTGTTACCTCCCATCCTTCAGTCTTTTTACCCTGTCGCCTTCTGGCGGGCATTACTGAAGCATTCGGTCTCGCACACGTAGACTGGAGAATACTGTCTTTCCAAGGGCCATCAGGCTTCTGAATGGACATTGATACTCTCACCACTTTCTCACTGACCACTTTACACACTGTCACTTTCAGCGACTGGTTGTGCTATCAGCAATATTGCACAAATTGTTACCCCACCTGTCTTTAGGTAGTATACGTTTATACGGTTAGTATAGGTTAATATGGGTATTACAGGTTTAGTATACTATATTGTATTGTATTTTGTATTTTTAGGAGTTTTTATTTTATTTTCTTATCATAGATGTAATATATGTTCAGAGTACATATATGGTATGCCAGGTTGCTTTGCGTTGTCTTGTCCTAAGAATTTCAGTGCCCAGTCTGACCTTGTGTTGTTCTGTGCATCTGACAATAAAAGACTTGAACTGGAACTCAGCTAACAATCAGACTAAATTGTAGAACAGTGGTGGTGAAAACCAATATTCCTGTTGCATATGAAATGGTATTACATTTTAAAACCATCACGTACAACTCATATTCACCCCTTCTTTGTCAGGGACACATAAAAAGGCTCTCTCTTGATAGTGACTTAGGACTCCAGCAAAAACTATTGTCCAAACATTGAAAGCAGGCACAAGGACAAGTAACTTTAATGTTTTAAATGTTACAGTTATGGCTAGAAGAATTTGTATGTTTGATATGTATTATCTGAAATTGTTTGGGTTGTGTTGGATGCGGCCGAAGATGGCGCGGGCAGCAACTTGTTTTTATAGTAAAACCGAAACATGATTTACTTGTGGTTCAATTACATTTCAGGTTGGGAAAAATACTGTTTCTGTTACGATATTTGTATCTAGGAGATGTGTTTTTTTTAATGGTGGTTTAATGTATAAATGTTGTCAGAACTTCAAGTAGATTTTGCTAGCATGTCGTCTACCAAGTGTAAGCTAGCTAGCCATTGTGTGTTCGTCTTTTGTTGGTACTACCACAGTTGAGGTTAAAGTATTTAACTCCAAAATCCAATTTGCTAGAGGAATGGAAAGTAATGTTTTGTTGGAGTATAGTCAAACACATATTTTGTTTTATTTTTTATACTTTATATGAAGATGTATGTATGTATTGTATTGTCATATTGACAAATAAATATAATTTGCTGAGCAGCGCAGAAGCAAGATAAAGCACTGTCGCCAGATCCTCAATTATTTTCCCGTTTTCAGGATACTCCTATCTGCCTATGGGTCCTCTGCCTGGGACCTGTAACAGATTCTTGAGAGCTCGTCCGGGATCGGCGACACCTCTAATTGGAGAACGTCGTTGATCCAGTGATCTGTGGGCTGGTGTGTGACATCATCAGAGTAAGGGGCTGCGAGAATCCAGGCGTCTGACCACCATCAGAGCAAGGGATTTCAGGGGCCAAAAGCATCTGACGTGTTCACTATGGCCAACAACGAGAGGAAGAAACTGGTTTGCGCTATAAAGAAGGGACTGTTCTGCCTTTTCTCCTGATAAGTTGTTCCAGGTGACAGCGGACATCTCAGGGAAATCTGACCAAGACTCAGCTATGTTGAGTAGGGAGGACGAGGAGGGCTGTGTTGATTATGTACTGTATGTTCATATATGGAGAGTAAATCTTTGACAGAGTCAGAGGATGAGGGCATGTCACAGTTACTTTTCCTAAATTATGTAATTAGTGAGATGATTCCTAGCCACAAACAGGGTAGTACCTCACTCACTACACAAATGACCGACACTCAATCCATTGTGGATACCTATAACCAGTCCCATAGTCCACATATCACACAGTAACTTCGTTCCAACACTGACCAACACTCCATCAACACCACTGAAAGCATGATCGCCCTCAAAGACCTTCCCTTACTGCAAAGGAAATAATTCGAAATTCATGGGGGACAAAGTGGAGATAACGCCTCTGAAATAAGCTACAGCAATATTAGTAAACAGATGGATGAGGGATTGAAAGAAAAGCACACCGAAAGTGAGGTCATCAGAGCAGTGTTTCGTATTATAAAACCCGGCAACTTCAAAGATATGCTAGCCAGCAAAGAAGAGGTGACAATAACAGAACTAAAGAGCTTCTTACAGTCACATCTAGGAGAGAAAAGTAGCACTGAACTGTTTCAGGAGCTGATGAATGCCAAACAGCATGCACATGAAACGCCACAACAGTTTCTTTCCAGAATGGAACAAAAAGTGATATTCACGTCCAGACAGACTGATTCGGACATTAAGTATGAGGCGCGAACAGCATAGAATGTCTTTCTCCGAACATTTCTCCGTTTATCAGGGCTTGAGTGAGAAGCATGACGATATCAGGCGGGAGTTGAAGCCTCTGCTCACTGATCCTACAGTTACTGATGAAGTACTTTTGAGATAACTTACCAGGATAACAAGTGAGGAAAGTGAGAGGAAACGACGCTTGGGTCATAACACTCGCCCAAAAATAGTCCATGCACAGAGTAGCAAAGTTAATACTAGTGAGGTGACCAAATAAAAGAGTAACACTGATATTAAGGCTAAAGATGAGCTAATTGATCAGCTGAGCGCTCAAGTACAGGCTCTCGCTCAGGCCGTAAGCTCCCTACAGACAAATGTTGCAGAAACAGCAAGGCCACCAACATCAAACTCCCAACCGCTGTGCACCTGCCATTGTCCCAGTAAACAGGGAAGACCAATAAGAAAAGAAAGACCCTATGGATGCCCTAACTGCATAGCGAGTAACCGGACTAACTGCAACCACTGCTTTGTCTGTGGGGAAGAGGGACACCGTGCTGTGGGATGCTTGTAAGGATCTAAGCCATTGGGAAACGCACCCCGGTCATGGCAGAGGGACAACCTGTGACCGATTGTAGTATGCAGTCCCACCTAGACACAAGTAAATCAGTACCAGCACGAGCTTACTACAATATTGCCCCTCCTCATTCACCAACTAACAAATCAACATCACAGCGAGTTGCTTAGCCGTGTGAGCCTTGTGAGACCTATATTTGGCTTTAATGTGATCCAGGAACTCCTTCTAGGGCAGACAGGTGGAATGGAAGTTGTCACTGTTATTGCAGATCTGTTGAGAGAGGCCATGGGGATTGAAAATTACAAAGTTGAGGCTATAGTGAACTTTGTACAGACCGAGGACACCGATCCCGACCATGTACCAGTGAGAGTTGGTCGGCACAGCGTTGTTATCCACCCTGGCCAACATGGATCAAATGTAAGGTGCCAGCTGAATTCACCCCACCGGTGGCACTGTTTGAGGTGAATCATCCAGACTTGAGGCTGAAGAAGTTAGATCTCGGTGATGGTCTGGTTGAGGTCCACCACAAAAGATGGCCTTATGTGGAGATCCCCGTATGCAACCATGGCCAACACAGTATTACGTTGGACAACTTTACAATGTTAGGCAACATCCATCCAATTGAAAAGATAGTGGAAACAGACCAAACAGACAACATTGAGGTCAATAGTGTTGACTCACCTGTTCCGTTTGGCGAGGGTGGCAAAGATGAAACAGAAATATCCGGATTGTGGCATCCCCCTGTCGACTTAAGCCATTTAAAAGATGAACAACAAGCAGCAGTAAAGGAAATGCTCTATGAAGAGTCAAACGCATTCGCTCAGGATGTCGGGGACATTGGGTGCGTTCCAAGCCTCCAAATGAGCATAACTCTGAAGGATGACATTCCAGTGCAGCGATCATACACAGCGGTACCGAAGCCTCTCTACAAAGAAGTCAAAGAGTACATCCAGGATTTACTGGCAAAGAAGTGGATAGTAAAATCAAAATCTCCCTACTTTGCCCCTGTGGTTTGTGTCCGAAAAAAAGATGGTAGCTTGAGGCTGTGTATTGATTATAGACTCCTGAACCAGAAGACAGTTCTAGACAGACACCCCCTACCACGTATTTAAGATCTCATCGACACGCTCAGGGGGTACAGCTGGTTCTCCATCTTGGATCAGGGAAAAGCCTATCATCAAGGTTTCATTGCAGAGGGGTCGCGACACATGACGGCATTCATCACTACATGGGGTTTGTATGAGTGGGTGCGCGTCCCTTTTAGACTTTCGAATGCCCCGGCCGCATTTCAGAGGAGTATGGAGGAAATGCTTAACTCCTTGCGGGATGAGTGCTGCGTCCCATACTTTGACGATGTCTTCTGCTATTCTACAGCATTCAAAGATCATGTTGAGGTTCTGAGACACATCCTGAGGGCCCTCCAACACCATGGGGTAAAACTCAGACCAACTAAATGCGAGCTCTTCAAGAAAGAAATCCGTTATGTTGGAAGGTTAGTCTCTGCTGAGGGAGTCCGGATTGATCCTAAGGATCTTGAAGCCATCCAGGCTTTGGGAAGTAAAACCCCCAAGACTGTTGGAAAAGTTTGAAAGCTGCTAGGATTTCTCAGTTATTACCGGACATACATTCAAGACTTCTCTAAAATTGCTAGCCCAATGTATGAGCTCTTGCAGGCAAAGAACACTGCCATTGCAGTACCTCAACTTAAGCAAAAGAAGGTGAAAGGAGCAAAGATACCATCCAGGACCCCAATACAGTGGGCTGAGGTGCACCAAGGAGCTTTAGGCCAGCTCAACGAGATGCTTTCCAGTCCACCAGTGCTCGGGTATCCTGACTTCGACCTCCCTTTTGTGCTACATACGGATGTATCAGAACAAGGGCTCGGTGCTTGCTATATCAACGTCAGGGAGGGAAGCTCAGAGTAATTGCCTATGGCTCTAGAACACTGACGACGGCTGAACAAAATTACAACCTTCACTCAGGCAAACTAGAATGTTTGGCGCTAAAGTGGGCCATAAGTGAGAAATTGAGAGATTATCTATTTTATGCGCCCCACTTTACAGTGTATACAGATAACAACCATTTGACCTGTGTGATGAGTACTGCCAAGTTAAATGCGGTGGGCCATCGATGGGTTGGCGAGCTTGCCGACTTCCGGTTTGAGATGATTAAATGTAAGTAAGTAAGTAAGTAAGACTTTATTTATATAGCACATTTCATACAGGAATTGCAGCTCAAGGTGCTTTACATAAAATCAACAAAAACAATAATACAGTGATGAAAGTAATAGATCTCAAACATATAACAAACCAGACTAGCCGCACTCTATCTGCGGTCTCTCGAATCAGTCTTGGATCCGAGCTGCCTCGTGCAGTTTCCACACATATAACAACCCAGACAAGCCGCACTCTATCTGCGGTCTCTCGAATCCGTCTTGGATCCGAGCTGCCTCGTGCAGTTTCCAAACATATAACAAACCAGACAAGCCGCACTCTATCTGCGATCTCTCGAATCTGTCATAGACCCGAGCTGCCACTTGCAGTTTCCAAACATATAACAACCCAGACAAGCCGCACTCTATCTGCGGTCTCTCGAATCCATCTTAGATCCGAGCTGCCACTTGCAGTTTCCAAACACATAACAACCCAGACAAGCCGCACTCTATCTGCGGTCTCTCGAATCCGTCTTGGATCCGAGCTGCCTCGTGCAGTTTCCAAACATATAACAAACCAGACAAGCCGCACTCTATCTGCGGTCTCTCGAATCCGTCTTAGATCCAAGCTGCCACTTGCAGTTTCCACACATATAACAACCCAGACAAGCCGCACTCTATCTGCAGTCTCTCGAATCCGTCTTAGATCCGAGCTGCACTTGCAGTTTCCAACCATATAACAAAACACATGCACTCTTGCACAGTCTTTGTGGTTTCTCAATTAAAAAATTAAAAAATAAAATAAAGTAAAATAATAATAATAATAATAATAAAAGCTACAGAATAACAAAATACAATAACTCAACAAAATTGATCAAATGTAACACATAATAGTGCAAGTCAAACACAAGCCTCAATCTTTGCGGGAATACAAAGCAAATCTATAAAAACAATAATATAACTACTACCAGTTGTAAGGCCCTTCTGAGATAAAAATTAGTTAACTGCTTTGGTAAAAAGGTAGGTTTTAAGCTGTCTTTTAAAAATGTCTAGCGTATTTGCTTCTCTGATATTTATGAGTAATTTGTTCCATAGTTTTGGGGCATAATTGGCAAAGGCAGCATCACCAATCTTCTTATGGCTGCTTCCGGCGACCTCTAATAGGCCTGCATTTGATGATCGCAGTATTCTAGCTGGTGTGTAGTTTATAAGAGAGTTAGCAATGTAGCTAGGTCCTTGTCCGTGTAGAGCTTTGTATGTGAGGAATAGGACCTTAAAGTCAATTCTGAAGGTAACAGGGAGCCAGTGTAAAGTAGCTAGGACAGGACTAATGTGTTCTCTCCTTTTAGTTTTGGTTAATAATCTAGCTGCAGAATTTTGAATGAGCTGTAGTCTTTCAGTGGTTTTTTTGGGAAGTCCAGCGAAAAGTGCGTTACAGTAGTCCAGCCGGCTGGATATAAAAGCATGAATTAACTTCTCTGCATCATTTTAGTTTATGAATGGTTGTACCTTTGCTATATTCCTCAGGTGAAAGAAAGCAGTTTTGGTCACTTAATTAATGTGGACGTTTAAATTCAAATCTGAGTCCAGGATTACACCGAGACTTGTCACCTCTGGTTTAAGCCAGGGGGTTAAACTTCCTAGATTCTTAGTAAGCATCTCTCTTTTGGATTTGGGGCCACGTAGTAGGACTTCAGTTTTGTCTTCATTAATTTAAGAAAGTTATCATTCATCCATTTGTTTATTGCCAACAGGCAGCTGGTAATGGAATTGATGGCCGTTGCATCGTTGGGTTCAGTGGATATATATAGTTGTGTGTCGTCCGCATAGCTATGGAAATTCATGTTATGTTCTCTGATTATGTCACCAAGTGGTACCATATAAAGAGAAAAAAGTAATGGACCTAGGCAGCTTCCTTGTGCAACCCCGTAGCAGTTGTCATGTTTCTTAGACCTATGGTCTCCTAAACTAACATAAAACTTCCTTCCTGTGATATATGATTTCATCCAATTCAATACACTATCCGTGAACCCAATAAGCTTTTCCAGTCTATTGATTAGGATATTGTGATCAATGGTATCAAATGCTGCACTGATATCTAATAGGATAAGGATAGAGACTTTATTTGCATCAGAGTTTAGTCTGAGGTCGCTAATTATTTTGATGAGAGCAGTTTCAGTACTGTGATATTTCCTGAAACCTGACTGCGAGACTTCCAGAATGTTATTTTCTTCAAGAAAAGAATTTAGTTGCACTGAAACTATCTTTTCCAGTACTTTACTAATAAATGGAAGGTTGGATATTGGTCTGTAATTTGCAAGTAGACTGTTATCCAATTTGGGTTTCTTTAATATGGGCTTTACAACAGCTGTTTTGAAGGCATCTGGGAAGACGCCAGTTCTAAGGGATGTGTTTATAATCTCTAGCACCGGACCTGAGACACTATCAAACACTCGCTCAAAGAATGTTGTGGGTATAGGATCAATATCTGAGGTTGTGGAGTTAGATTTACTGACAATTTTTGAAAGTTCACTAAGTGTGATACAGGTAAATGTGCTCATGGTTATGTTGCAGAATCTACTGATGTCACTTTCGACCCCACTATTACTAGTACTAGCTCTGATCAAAGTTATTTTGTTCTTGAAGAACAAAGCAAGCTCTTCACATTTAACTGCTGAGGATGGCGGGGGGGGCAGGGACAGTGTTTAGCAGCTGGTCAATGGTGGAGAAAAGAACTCTGGAGTTTCTGGCATTTTCTGTAATAATGTTGGAGAAATATTCTCTCCTCGCTATACGGATAGTTTTGTTGTAGGTGGTTAGTCCACAAGCAGTGGTTCTGCTTGTGGACTTCTTTTTGGTTTTCAGTGGTGCAACAGAGTCTAACACAGATAAAAGTGCATCATTGAGGTTCTCTACCATTTCATTCAGAGAGCAATCATGACTAGTTGGTTCATATAGAGCAAATTGTTCAGAAAATGTCATCATAGCTGTATCGTCTAAATATCTTCTTTGGACTAGGAATTCTTTTGTGGTTTTTGTTAGGATGATTTCCACATTAAAAGTATACAATGATGGTCTGAGAGGGGTAGATCAGTTATTGAGATATTATTGATATTTAGTCCAGTTGTTATCACTAGATCTAGTATGTTTCCGTGCCGGTGTGTTGGGTCTGTTATGTGTTGAGTTAGATTGAGACTGTCTAGGAGTTTTAAGAGCTCAATAGTTCTTGGGTCGGCTTTTTTATTTACTTGGATATTTAAGTCTCCGTTTAAAACTACTTTGTCATATCTAGTGACACATAGTGATAATAGTTCAGAGAATTCTTGTATGAATATTGGCGAGTGCTTGGGTGGCCGATATATAATGACAAAAAGTATTGATTCGGTTTTGAGCTCTATAGCAAGATATTCATATGAGGTGAATTCACCTAGATCAGTGATTTTGAACAATAGTTCAGAGGAGAAAATAGCTGCGACTCCTCCACCTTTTTTGGATTTCCTAGAAACTTGGTGGAAGCTGTAATCTGGCGGACACGCTTCTATCAAAGTTGCTGTTGCCGTGTCGTTGTTTAGACAGGTTTCTGTTAAACAGATGCAGTCCAATTTGTTTTCTTTGACCAGATCATTAACTAGAAATGTTTTGTTATTTAGTGATCTAACATTTAGAAGGGGCCAGTTTCATCTGTGGGGTATTAACAGATAAAACAGGGGTTGATAAATCTGTTTGAAGAATATGGATAGTTCTGTGACTTCTAACACTAGTTTCAGGTTTGTAACCATGCATTTTACCATGCCATTTTCTGTTTGTGATGATGACCGGTATGTCTAATGAAATAGCATGGTGGCTGTCCTAGCGTGGCTTTTCATTGGGAAAGTCTATGTCACTGAGCTGTTCCATCACAAGGGAATTCATCCGGGGGGTGCAGATCTGTGCAAGGCCCATGTCTTTGCAGGAGGCTGTTTGAATGTTCTGTTCTGTTCCATGGGAGGTTGTTTGGGATGTGTCAGTCAGCTTAGACACAACAGGGATAGGGAGATAAACTTGATTTGTGGTCAGGAGCACGTGACTGATGTTTGCTGTCAGTAGTTGAGATCCTCTACGGTTTGGGTGGAGTCCGTCAGCTTGAAAACGGTCTGCACAGTTCCAGAACACATTGAAATTATCGATAAATCTCAGTTTGTGTGCCAGACAGACAGATGCCAACCATGTGTTGAAAGATAGTAGTCGACTGAAGGCTTCTTTTCCTCTTCGAAAGCATGCAATTGGTCCACTGATGAATACATCTTGATATCTGTTGAGTGTGTTCAGTAGCTGGGTGAAATGTTTTTTAAGTATCTCAGTGCCAGTTTTCTTGTGTAGGATATCAAACGAGCCAGTGTGGATGATAATCTTAGGGTTGTTTGGTTTATTGTTGAGGATTGTTAGTACGGGATTGGACCACCACTTTTGCGATTACTGAATGACCCTCTCTAACCCCGAGCAATGGCCACCCCCTATAATTCAACATGTTGTGCTAAAAAACGAAAAATATCTGATTACATAAATAGTGTTTATATTACTTTGAGATTTTTTTTATAATTAACAAACAAATTAAAACTAACATGTCAAATCATGAGAGGACTGACAGATTTCATTTCCATTTGGATTTTGAGACCAAAAGTGCATGGTGACAAGTAAATGTTAATGCACTGGGGGGGCAGTTTTGCTGCCTCAAATGCAAAAAAAATGCACTTCCATTTGATTTAAGTCCAAAAAACTTGGCAATATGGAATGCTATGGATTTAACTTTCATTTAAATTTTCATCCAAAATAATTCTAACTGAATTCAGGAAGCATTGTCACTTTGTACATTCTATTGCCAATTGAAAATGCATTTCCATTTGAATGAGTCCCAGAAAAAGGTGGCAATATATCCAATTGATTGAGCTTTCATTTACATTTTTATTCAATATGGATTCAAAGTGAATTGAGGATTGCATTGACATATTGCTGATTGCAAAATGCATTTTCAAATTGCACATTGAATTGCCAATTGTAAAAATGCATTGTCAATTGCAATAAACCTTGGCAATATGAAATGCAATATAAATTAATAAATAATAAAATTAAGTGGCCTGCCAATTGCAAAATGCATTACCATTTAAACGATGGCTACATCCCTTGGTGAAACGCGGTCACATTTATAGGTCAATTATTTTCACAATAATTTCACCCACTGTACATCTTTGGCTCCTAACCCACCAAATTTCAACTTCATGCAATTCCCTATTCGCCAGATAATCGAGCCAGAAAGACAGACAAACACAGATGCCTGGCATTATAGTATGATGATAACCAAACAATTTTTATCCGACCAATAAATCCAGTTTGAATGTAGCTGTACCAGACTGCACCACAACCTTATCCATTTGTGGTGCCAGTGTAAATATCACATTGTAATTATCTGAGAGATGATTGTTAAAGAAACATGTCTACATTTATAAGGACATGTCTTTATTCTCACAAATGAAATTAACACAAGTACAATTGAGTCATTGTGCACTACAAGTTTTCTGACCATGTTTGATGTAAGCTGCAGTCAATCATTTTCAAATGTGCTTCACACCAGAAACAGTGAATGTGTATGGCTCTTTGGCTGCACTGCCTTGACAAGTATCAAAGGATAGGCATAAGTGGCACACGTATGGGCTTTTATTGGAGTGTAATTTTTGTAAAGCGGTCATATGATATATGCCATGTTAAAACAAAATGTAATGTAATGTAAAAACTATACCCTGGTGTCCCACATCCGAGGAAAACAAGGCTGACAAGAATTACTGCTACCTTTGAGTACATCAACGTAGAAACAATCTGTTTACATTAACAGTAGAGAACCAAATGTTATCAACATGGGCATTGTCTCTCCTCTTCATTTGACAACACAATTAAACTTTGTTAACAAATGTGAAATAATTTTTAATGGCTCATACATCATTTCTCATCGTCACAGTTACCATCCGAAGAACATCTAACAATATGCCAAAAATTAACATTGAAAAGGAGTACAGTGCTCCACAGTTCAAGTGCTGTCCAGTAGAGGACATGCCAGCACTTGTCAGAGGGGACAGTCCTTTTTAGATTACATTTGCAGACTGACTGCCCTTTCGCAAGACACATTTCGAAAAACGATTGGCACTTCAATTGTGTCTTTAATCTTCTGGGAATACACAATGCTCTCTTGAAAATGAATTTAAACAGGAAAAAATATTGGTTAACTGTTCTCATTTTGCCACTGAACAGTATGAAGAAAAGATATGCAAGCCTATTGGAGTGACATAAAACATTGGCCAGACATAAAAACATTGGCCAACCCTATGGGGACAACTTCAGTAATTGAAAGAATTTGTAAAGTGGTAACAGTGGGGGGAATAAAGGTGTTTATAATCGAGTTGGCTCTGTAGGAGCATACATTCAAAAATATTTACATTTTAAATACACCTTCTCAAGATGGCTGTCGACATATTGCAAGCTATATCCATTCTGTTGTCTGTAACATTGTGTAAATAGCAGCATTTACTTACAAAAATGTACCTCAATCAAAAGCTCTCACAACAAATGTACTTAAGTACTGTAAGAAAAAAACCAACGTCGATGTTTAGTACTTGTAAGTTGAGTTCCTAGAACAAGATAACTAGGAACAAGCCGTTGAGTTATCCTTTCATTGCTTGTTCATTTCAGGAGTCTGCAATTACAGTTCAAGTTTTGGCAACAACTGCCTTTTTTTTCAGCAACAAAAGAAGCAAAGTGAGCACACATGGAACTTGGCATTAATATGTAATGTTTAACGTAGAGCATGTCACTTGAACTGTCAAATGTCTGGAACACTAAAATAGGTTTGTAATGAGTGGTAGACATGAGATCTGTTATGACAATTATTGCAACTGTTAAATCAGACCAATTAATGAAAGACTACATCATGTTTAAAAGAGATGCTGGACACTGGGCATGAACAAAAATACTATATGGCTGGATTTAATAGGATTAATAATGTAAGGAAACTTAATTGTTGCTAATATTACGGTTGAGGTAAAGGTAAAAATCCAAAGAGGACCAACATATGGCGACGAAAGCCATACTTTGTTGACCTTCCACCTTTTCATGGTAAAACAATGGTCAAATCGACCAGGGTATATGAAATATTTCTTTCTATCCTTTCCACAGCATTATTCTTACAGTTAAAAGGTCAGACAATCAGCCAGATGAAAACCCAAACTATTTGAAGCTCCATTTGAACCAGTATTTTAAAAACCCCACTCATTGCTTTGTAAGTGTAGAATAAGGGTCGGGTCTGTCCTTGGCCATAGAGGATGTCATGATGGCAGTAATCAATCCTCCACTCAGGGGCTAACATTCACCCAGAGCCAGCCCAACAGAGTCCCATACAGCCAGGTTCGGATGTACAGTTTTCTGCCTGACTCAGTCAACAGCATTGGCAGTGTCAGTCCTCCCAAAAATAGTAGGGATGGCAATGTTTTCGTGAAGCTCAGAGGAGATATCTTGCTTTGTCCAGGGAACCTGCATTTTGTGTTTTGGTCTTTCGACTCGTAGAACGAGGACAGCAGCCTATAGCAAGACAGTTGATGTACTTTAGACTTTCTCGTCTCTTTTAGAGAACATGAGATTACAAAAGTCAAGTAATGCAAAATAATAATAAATATATATGTAAATCTATCTATATATGCTGTCTCATGTTTTCTTGAAGATTTGAAGTGGTTGACTTGATAGTGATCAGTACTGCCAGGACATTCTAGAGACTACATTGACTGAGAACTTGTCCCAAGCTGGTGGATGTGTCAGTGATGTTAGACAGGGCCAAAGGGACATGTTAAGAGGATACTCACTGGTCCTTGATCTCAAATCTCTCATGCAGCCACCTGCGGAAAAACACTGGCTCCAGAGGAATTTCCTTCATGTCCACACGTTCAAAGTGAATGTGGACTCTGGGGCATTCCTTGCACAGGAATTCTGTCAAACAATAAACATGAATTAAAGACTAAACAACATCCGGAAGAGCCTATCCAACACGTACTGTTACACGTACTGCTACTGTATCAAGAAAGGGGGGGGGGGGAAGGAGAATTCTAGCCTACCACAACATCCATCAAATGACATTGTTTACCTTAAGACTTGTGGATGTATATCCATTCATTACTCTACCAATGTTATTCTGAGAACCCACGGGATAAGTAATGATTTATGTTACTGCAAACTACATGCCGGGTGACAACGTTAATTTCCAACAAATCTATGCCTTAAACAGGTCATTGACTGCAAAACTGAGCTAACTTGTCGGTGGCGGCACTTTTTGTGGCCCCGGTCTGTACCTTTGTCACGCCCCCAAATTTATATACACATGTGACCTTATGCTCATCAGAACCGCAAGCTGCAAGTATGATTTTGTCACTAACAGTTATTAGCAATGCTAACTTATCCTGTATCTAGCATAGGTAGAATGTGTGATGATTTAGTTTATTGGCAATGGGACTAACGTTATTTCATTTTCCTGACTGTTTCATTCGAATAAATAACTTGTGTTGTCATGTAAATCTACAATTCACAATGCATGTTTGGCTATGTTGCGTCTTTGAGCCACAGCTTCGCTCATTGTAAACCAACCAATAAGCAAGCAGGTCATCTAAATATTCATGAGCATACCATAAAAGGGAGAAACCCTCTCGTTTCATTCTAGGGCTATTTCACAGGGTTGCATTAGGGCGCATCGAACAGCACCCGGGCCATTTTCAGCCCAACCAATGTTACATACCCTATTTGGAGACCTTAAGGAACATTGTGAAATACCCTGTAAAATCAGTCAATTTATGTTTAAGTAAGCAAGGCCATTAGAAAAGAGGCCCAGTTTTGAAATGAAAGCCCAACAACCAAGGAAACTTGGTTAATCATAAATATCCAAGTTGGTGATGTTTGGACGAATTGCCAACGATTTATCGACAAATTGGTCATTTTCCTGTTTTCCTGCATCGCGCTTGCCTCTCCATGGGAAAACGGCAGTCTACCCTGCTCTTTCTACCCTGCTCTTTCTACCCTGCTCTTTCTACCCTGCTCTTTCTACCCTGCTCTTTCTACCCTGCTCTTTGCGGCAACTGCTAAGTTGACAACTGAGCGTCCCGCGGGTCTTTCTCCCTCCAGTCATCCTCCCATGCCTCCTCCTTCCGCTCCGGCTCCAGCAATGGTGGCATCCTCTTTACTCCTGGTGCCATCATGGTTACAACCTTAAGAGGCGCAGGAGGGATCGAAAATGACTTAGTAGGGTCCGAGGCACACCTCTGTGTGTTGTGTGTAATTGAGCCAAAAAGAAAAGAGTCTGGCCCTCCTGGCTGGTCTTTCAGCAAAAGACAATGCTTCCATCCTTTAATCAACACTGCATCCGAGTTGGCTACATCTGCTTCTGATGAAACTAATTTGCAGGAACTTGAGTCTTCCAAATTTAACACATCGATGCACTCATTTCAAGATGAGTCTACCACAGCCCCAAATTATCTGTGACAGACTGGGTTCCTTCAGGTCTGCACACGGTTGAGGCTCATACCCACTTTCAGTCTCTCACTCTGTGCTGTTCGTCAGAGAACGGCTGTCAAGCTAGCTTGTGACTCTTCAGAGTCGAGGGGCTTCTTCATGTCCGCACTTCCTAGCAAGGCTGCACCAAGACCTTCTTGGCCCTTTCGAGATACCGTTGGGGATCACGGCCCAAGGCGGGGTTGTCTGGCAGCAGTTGGGTTGTCTTACAATTACAATGATAGTTACAGAAATACCTGCGCTTCGCCTACGAGGGTCAGGTGTGAAAACACACCTGCTTGTCGTTCGGCTAAACTGACTCTCAGGATGTTCTCCAAGTGTGTAGCGACAGCCCTGGTGCTTCGCAGGGGCATATGTGTACCTCAATGATCTTTTGATCCTGGCTTGGCAGTCATCCATAACACGATCTCGCAGGTGAATCCCTGCACCCGGTTGGGTTTCGCTGTCAACTGGGAGAACAGTGCATCGTTCACTGCTCCACTTCACTCCGGTGTTAAAGGATCAGGATGTTCTCCTTTGAGCCGACGACAGGGTTGCAGTGGCCCATGTCAACCGTCAGGGAGGTGTTTGTTCCCCATCCCTCCACCACTCGGCGACGGAGATTTGGATGTGGGCATTCACGCAGCTACACTCCGAGAGCCCTGCTCAAATTGGGGGCAGACGAAGACTGCATACTTCTACCACCCTGTGGTACCCAGCGCTGATGTCCTTGAGCTAGCCACCCTTCGTGGCGTATTTGTAGCTGAAATCTGTGAAGCAGATTGTTGATTGGTTGTTGCCGTCACCTTTTAATCGCTATTACCTTCTTAAAATCGTGTCCTCCTTCGCACTCTCTGTCCTCGGCGCGCGCGCGGGGGTGTGTATGTGTTCACTGTGGCTGACCCGGGTATGACTAGATTATTTGCCTTGAGATCTACCCGACATGCCTTGGCGTAGTTGTTCGCTTTCCTTGCTGTTGATTTCGGCTGCGAAGCACTGTTTTTCTTGTCCTATTGCATTGCATGCCTCCTATTGCAGATGCGTGCCTCCCGAATTTGCATGCAGACATTATGGCCGAATCCCAATACTTCCCCTTACCCCTTCCCCTTAGATTTGCGCGTTCCCGTGAGAGCTAGTGGTGTCCCAATACTCTTTTTGTGCTAGGGGTAGGGCTAAGACTAAGGGGTATACACCCCTTAAAACCAAGTAAGATCGGGAGCTTACTTGAAACCTAGGGCTATGTGAATACTGCGTGACCGGCAACAATGGTGGCCAGATCATCCAGGGAGCCCGATAAATGTTGTATTTTCGGCTTAATTAATTGATCGAAAAATTATGACAGTCTTGTTTTGTGTTATACACAGTCCTGAAGATATATATTTGCAACCATTTTCCTAATTGAAACGTTTCTAAAAATCGCTAGTTTGGTAAGCTAATGTTACAGTGCTGAATTGCACAACAGTCCCGTATTTCTTTTACTAGCATGTCTACAGTTTTAAGTAAACTCCATTAGCAGCAAATTTCGTTTAATATCAGTGCATAACACTACTTGCTTTGGAGATATCGATACGTGCTAGATGACGTACCTGTAACTAAGTGGCGTCCCATTTCTTAGGGATATGTAGCCCTTACCCCTCAGTTTCGAGGGCCAAAGGCTAGGGGTAAACTAAGAGCGAGGGGTAAGAGGGAGTATTGTGATTCGGCCTATACCTACCGGACTCCTCCTCTTCAACCCTTGGTCATTGGGGATGGATCTTGGGGTGGGCCTGCGTGTGACGCTATCTCTATACAGGTACTAGGGGTGGAACGGTTCACTGAAGTCACGGTTCGGTTCATACCGCGGTTCAGACATCACAGTTCGGTACGAGTTCGGTAAATGGAAGGAAAAGCAAAACAAACCAGGTTCCTCTACGAGTGAATACGGGCGCATTGAAAATGACATGTAAATTCCGATAGCTTCAGTGATTTTTTGGGCCCTATTTGTATGCGTATCTAAAGGCTGGTTAAGTACTGTATTGTCTCGTTCCTGTAATTGGCACACCTGGGTGATGGTGTCGGATATTTTTTGTCATTTAGCACACACTCTTATCCAGATGCGTTATATGCGTTAGCATGTTAGATGTATTTCCACTCACATACCTAGGGTGACTAGAAGCATGACCCTGAAAAGGAGGACACTTGGGTCCAAAGAGGAGGACAAAGGGTCAAAAAGGAGGACAATCCCAAAAAGTTGTTGACCGGGCCGTGTAGAGCCGCCCCGGTTTTAATATAAATTGTAGATCACCCTCAGGATGGATTAAACTAAATCAACCAATTTCACTTTTTGAAATAGTTTATTAATTCAGGGGATTCCAGGGGCCTACTACTCCTCTTGCTCAATGTGAGATGTGTTGTCCTTGTCCATGAGGCTTGGTCTTCACATAGGACCAGCTGACTAAAAGCAGAATTCCCATATCTCTTGAAATGCCCTGCTAGACTTTCTTGGTGTAAAATGTTTGATGTACAATTGACCGAACTGTAAAATTATTAACTTTGTGACATGACGCGACCAAGAAAGAGACATGGCTGCCGCCTAGTAAGACTGCGGTCTATCTGGCGACGCACTCACTCAAATTTAAAGACTTTCGTGACCCAAATCAAAATTCTGATGTGACAGATCAATGGGGAATTGCTTTCTCTCTTCAATGCTGTCATCCTCTACCTTTTTTGTCTAACTATTTGTATTATTCGTGTCATTCTCTAGCTTTTATAAAGGCTATCCTCCCGGTTTTCTGCCACCTAGATGCGCGCACAACTGTTCGTGTTGGCGTTGCAAGCTTTTTTTTTTACCAAAACGGGCGCGGTGGTCGGGAGCTGTACTGTACGTTCAAGCCCTGTCCAATGGAGTGCAGTGCTGATACGGCCAGGTTAGCAGTGCTGACTACTGGCATATGAAAGAGGTGCTTTCAAAGGGTTTATCTATTTAATAATGCCAGGAATCTCTGTGTCTCACTTTAGTTTTTCATCACGAAATCCGGACATCTGGTCACCCTACACATACCCCACAACTGCTGAACAACGCCAACACACAGTACTTGTCTTATCCACCACTCTCTCGCCTGTACTACTGTAACTGATTGGGAAAACTTGCGATCTTAAAGAGGCCGGCGGGTCCTCTATCTCTTGTGGGTTGCCACCACTCACCATACTCGTCCTAAAGGCCGATTTATACTTCTCCGACTCCGTTACGGACAGACGTACGCACGGATTGGTTGAATTTATACTACTCCGACGGCTCTGCGTGCTGAAAGCAATTCGACGCCAGAACAGTAGATGGCGCTGCACTGCGATGCTAGCTAGGTTATCGAAAAGTCGGAGCAAATTTACAAATGAGCCGCTGCATCAATAAAATAAGCACATTTTCAGCAACTACACTGCCCATTTCCCGTTACATTTGAATTCAGATGCTGATTTACATGTACTGTTTAGCTGAAATATGAATTGTAAAAACTTACAACAATGGCGGTCAAAGGATTATGTTCTCTTGTTGGTCACGGCAACCCCTCCCCCGCCCCTGACGCAAACAGTTCTTAATACGGACCAATCACAGCCAAGGGATATCCGTAAAATGACGGACTGGCGGACGGATAGTCAGGAAAATCAGGAGGTGCACGTACAACTCTCCGAGGGAGTTCCTTGACGGAGAGGGCGTTCCCTTTGTGCGTGTCCGTAAAAACGAAGAAGTATAATTAGTGCTGCTAGCTATCTCTGACTCAAGGGGGCGCCAATCAGAGCTTCAGTGCTTAGGCGGGGCTACAGATTAGGTGTACCTAAAGAACACGAGTATCTAACCGTAGTTCCGCGTTACATTAATTAATTTGCATGCAACTTGTATTTATTTTTATACCGTGTAATTTCATGCACCGAATCGTGATGCCTGTTCCGTTTCGGTTCAATACGAATACATTCCGTTACGTAACAGGTACCAACCTTGGCTTGGTTATGCTGTATATACACTTATTTTCCGTGCTTCAAATTATACTGATATACATTTCAGGCCATACCACCCAGCCCAAAGTAAACGAATGTGCATGCTGACATAGTAAATGTCAGAAAAAAATTATTTTATATAATGAAGTCTTTTCAAACAGAATGATGGGTAATACATTTTTTTTAAAGCTACATGACTTATAAAAATTATCATTGGCTGGTTGAGACCAAATACATTCTTATGTACATGTTGAGCCCTTGTCCAATAACTCACTCATTAATATACTTGGGGTACTAATACCTCAATAACATGTCCAGGAATGGGCAAAGAATGGAGGTGTTCAAAGAAAAACAAACACTCATTGTTCTGTTTACTGGCAACATAAGTGTTTACTCCGGAGAGAAACAGGATGTTATCACACTGCAGCAGTGCAAACAGGTCTGTGCACAAGAGAGGGACTGAAAAACAACACACACGGTCGTTTACAAGAAACTTCAGGAAATGTACACTTCCATCACTTTTTTTCCTCTGCTTTGATTAAGAGTACAATGTCACGTCACTGATGAACCGACAGCACAACAGCAGCATGACACATCCATTGATTCCTGGACGATACTATTCTACTGTCCATCCAAAGGTCATTGGATGTGCAATGTTGCTCATAGGGTTTACATCCTGTCTGGTTACATCCCGCTTGATCCTGTCTGATTTTATCCATTGTAGGGTAAAAGATGGAGACCCCATGCCTAATACAGACTGTATTTCATCCTAACAATGACACTCATTGCTTTATCTGATGTGAAACAGGCACTGTGGTTAACTCTGTGGTGGACACATTCAGACAACCCCTTACCTGGCATTGTTGGGGCAGGCTGTCTTTCACCGTTGGCACCAACTGTTCCCTCGTATGCCACTGTGACATCATAAACAGCCTCCAAGTGGTCCTTCATGGTTTCCACGGCGATGTGCGAGGCCTTCATCCTGGGGGTCAGTGTGTGGCCTAGAACAGCCAGTCCTGTGTGGATACACATCCATGTTATTCACACATATGGAAACAGGGCATTTTAAACCACCAGACCTGTGTGCACAAAAATAATGATATAATTTACCAATTCCAACACAAATTGCACAAGCCACTTTTGCTTAATTTCTTTGATGGATTAATGTATGCCTTAGTACTGTGAACTCCAAAAAAACACCACATTAACAGTAATGCATTTAAAATGGGGAAAATGGGAACGATTGTGTTGCAGGTCGATTTAAGGTGTGTGCCCCTATATTTTCTGTCAGTGCCCCTAAAACAAGAGCACACAGTTCTTCATACATCAAGCTTTTTCATTTTTCTCTCAAAGTGCACCAATTTGACACATTTAACTGTGAAATGTACACATTTTTCTAACTGGGGGAGACCCCAAGGTCCAACACACCCCAGTGTCACAAAATCATGTGGGAAACACTGCATGTGTGTACCAGTGGCGGCTGGTGACTCAAAGGGAAGACGGGAGGAAAACCTATACAGGCGTGTTGTGTGTTTTTCACAAGATAGCGTCTTGTCTCTACCAGTGTTGGGTGTAAGTAAAATGTTACTATAATTAAATTACTTACACACTGAAAGTAAAGTAAGGGATTACTGTTAATTTTTAGGTAATTTAATTACAGTTACTTGTAATGTACTTGCTTTACATACTGTAAATTAGTCTAACAGTTCTGTATAAATCAATATTGAATTAAAATCTAAATGTATCGTTTTAGGGTAAAAGTGAATGCTGCCTCTTTAAAATCGTTAGCTGTAGTGCAGTTGCATGGGAGACGTGAGTTTTCGCTGCATAAGCGCGGGCTCCAGCGGTTTGAAGTGGAAGATTTTGGACTCGGCTGAAGCAAGTAGCTCTAGCTGTTTTACCAAATGGAAATAATCCCAGTACTTTACCTATTTTTGACAGGTTGAAAAGAACATTAATGTGAAGTGCAAGCGATGTCCTGGGGAGAAAAAACGATATGCGGCTGCGGCTAGCACAAGTAACCTACTGAAGCACCTCACAAGGCAGCATCCACAAACATTTTGAGTGATCCATGTTCATCAGAATCAGAATGGGTTTTAATCGCCATGAAAGTTTGCACAGACAAGGAATTTACTTTGGCATTGACAGATAACACCTCAGCGACACCTTTTAAGCAGGCAAAACTTGATTTTACATCGCCAGTGCAAAGTGTCTGAAGGTGAGCTTAAAAAATCATAATATTCAAATCTGGTCAAAATGTCACCCCCAATATATTGATATAAACGTGCTACGCTCCAACAGGCAACCACACACGCTGTCCGAAATTATTATTTAAAAAAAAAAATCATCCCCCCAATGTTGACTCCATGGCTACGGCCTTGCTGTGATGTCATGTTTAACTTAAAGTTTTTGTGTTATGCACATATTGTTTGGTAACTAAAGATGAAAGAAGGTTACATGTGTTAATACAATTTTAAATATTAGAAGGCTGTTTTAAAAAGCTAAAAGGCTAAACTATTCCAAGATTGAATTGTATTTAATTCTTGAAAGACTTTTCTGTTGTCTATCCAGTCAAGGTTTATAGGCATTGTAAGAAGTAATGCATTACATTACTTATTGAGTTTTCAGACAGAGTAATTACTTAAGTATTTTAAATACAATATTGATGAAGTAATTAGTAATTAATTACTTTTTTGAAGTAATTTACCCAACACTGGTCTCTACTCATGTTAAAGTGATGTGTTTGAATTATATGCGCACAGTATACCACAAGGTCATCCTGGACAATTACATTTATGACACTAGTGCACAGTGCCCATGATGCAATCAGTGATTAAGATGTCAATGAAACACACAAATACAAATTACTTGAACTATATATAGTGCACAGTGCCCGTGATAAAATTGGTGGCATGAGCACAGATTCCTGAAATTACAGATAGGGCAAAGTGCCTCCGATAATGTTGGTGACACAGATTACAGGAATTCTTCTCAGTGGCTTTGGTACCTATATTTCTCAGATCACAATTGAAATTGTGTCATCTCTGCAGTAGGCCTACTTGTTCAACCTCCACATCATCTATTACAGTCAATTATGCACATCATAAAAGCAATTTCTCATTATTTAAAACAAATTGCCAATGCTCTGGTACATTCATGCACATGATTATGTAGCCTACGGGGTGTTTGCTATGTTTATATTAATGTTTGTATTTTATCCTTTGTGCTATGCGATTATGTTAAATAGTCTTGCATGTATCGCATTCTCAAATATGACACAACTGACTGAGGAGACTAAATTTGTACGAACATTGTCCCTGTCGCTATAGTCTATAGTCATACCTTAAAAAAACAACTAAGGAGGCTAAAGTGGTAGGAATAGTGCCTATGTCCTTGATGTGCACCGGTGATTATAATGTAAAAGTTGATTTGGTATTGAGAGTTTTGTGCACATTTGCAATGTGCAGGTAGTTTTGACATCAGAAAACACATTGATTTATGCAACAAAATTCACTGATCTATATGAAAGTATCCACTTTATATTGTCGTTCTGTTAGCTATCCAGCATTTCATCCAGAAATGCAACCCTTTGAAAGCAGCTGATTCAATGTTATGCTAGCACTGCTGATGTTCTTAAGGTCAGTGTTCCTCACACCATTACACTTAAAGGTGCCGTAAAGCAAATTCCATGATTTGCTTCTCAGTACATTAAATACGTGTGAAATTAGTTGCTGAAAGCATGTGCAAAGCTAAAAAAATATATATTAATTCGAGGGGGTGGAGCTTCAGCTCCTTCAGCTAACACGCCCCCCCAGTATCAAGCAGAGAAGACTGCTAAATGTTCTCACAATTTCAAAGCCTAATTTAACATACTTGTCCATGTTTTTTTTTTTTAATTCAAATTTGCATGGGTAGTTGATAACACATTCTTCTGTTGTGTGATGAACATGAAACTAATTTTCAGTTCTGCTTTACAGCCACTAATTCACACCTTTTGCGTGTAGCCCTGAGACTAAAGGGGTTCTTCATGCCACACATTAGGAAGGGTTAGTCATTCTGGTGGATAAAACTGCTCACTCTCACCCACACTATAAAGATGGCAATGCAACATTAATCAATTAAACTAACTGGACACAACATTTATTTTTAAAAGAACGAAAACAACAGCCTATACTTCCTCAGTCTCTTGTAATTTGAAAACAATTTTTAACATATTAGTTTTATAGGAACTCTTGTTCATAAGAATTTCTAGGGGTGCCAAAAATTTTGGCACAAATTACTTCTTGACCAAATGTCTCTAAATAAATTGAATTCAATTTAAGGTTGGATTGTTCAAATGTTTTTATGTGACAATTTAATTACAGTATTTTCTGGACTACAAGTCGCACTTTTTTCAAAGTTTGACTGGTCCTGCGAGGATATATAAATCAGGTGCGACTTATATATCAAAATATATATAATTTAACATGTTTTTAAATGTTAATTGATACTGACTGACATGAACCAACGAGTTCAACAGATTCAGTGATGTGGAATGAATCGGGAGCTTGTGAACTATCTTAGCGGTAACTTGCTTGTTGGACTTGTTAGCTTGTTATGTTAATTTAGCCTATTCAGCCTCCCAGGTATAGGTATGTTCTTTATGCTATTGTGTAGCTGAATAACTGTTAATGGGTTACGTTAACATACCGGACACCTATTCAGCCTGTTGTTCAGTGTGCTATTGTGTAGTTGAATAACTTTCCTTTCCAGATTAAATGTCTGTTCTTGGTCTTGGCTTTTGTGAAATACATTTCTAAATAAAAGTCAGTACAAAAAATACAGTACAAAAAGGGTAAAAAATGTATAGCACTTCGTACCCATTTTTGCTAGGGGTGCCAATTATTGAGCACATACAGTTGACTGTGCCATTCAATAAAGGTACTATTATTCTCAGTATAAATCTGTGGTTGAGCTCCGACCAAAGTCCACAGGACTTTTTGGGTCAACAACAGCTCATATCCAATTCCTTGCCTTGTCCAGTTTTTGGTGAAAAAGACATGGCACTATTCTTCCTCTTCTAGCACCCTTAACCTTACTAAGTGCAGATAATGGAATGGGCACAGCCCAAAATCTCACAAGCTCTTTTCAAGGATTTGTAGGGGCAAATTATATTCATTGCTGATTGCGAGACACGCATATTACAAGCTGGTATCACCCAAAATGTTGTACCAGACCAATCACTGTAGGCACATTTCATGATTTCCCCTAGGCTGGTCTATCTGAATAAAAGTTTGTAAAATGAAACCATTGAATACTGAATCAGTCTGTGACTATATTAGCCCAACATCCAACTATGTCATTTACCATTACATAAGTACCAGGTTTTCAATCTTAAAACATTTCTGTTGTGAATTCGGATTGGCAACATGATAATCACTTATCAGACAGCAGTTACATACTTTGGTAATCACAAAATAATCTACTGCCCGGTTTTTAAGCCACAGCCTCTGGGATATTTCATCTAAGCAGCTCACTTGTCATGGCCGCCAAGCTACTGGCGCTTAACCAACAATGGAGAGAAAAAAAAAAAAAAAACCTTCCATGAATTATTTTCATTTTTTGTCAGGTTTCCCACTAAACCCTTTCGGCAAAAATAAATAAAATGGGTGTTGAGACCTAAACATATATGGGAAAGTTAGTTGAGAGTGTAACATCTTCCATTTCACAAACAATGTTTCTAAATGAGTTTAGCTTTAGAACCTTCACTGGGTTAAACATTTCAATCTGAAAAGTGGTTTCCAAACACTACTTGTCAACTGCGACATTTGAGTATGGTTTTCAATCGCCAACTTTTAATCAGTGGTGTGTGAGCACCAACTGAATACATTTCTGCATGAACCAGAAACAGTGGTTTTCTGCAGTAAGGAAACATGTTTGGATAAATATAGATCAATTTGATATGAGCAGCACCTTGTTTGGAGGCAAAATCTTGACTTTCTGTGATCACATTCTTGAGCTCTGGGTTATACCGAGTTCCCTCAGGGAAAATAACAAGATACATCTGTAAAAATAAAAATTATATATAAGTTATTACACATGATGTGTTCTTGGGTATTTACAGCACATAGTTGTCACATCAAAATATCTTGCTGCTTACATTCCGAACTTGGTGCCCACAGACAGTTTTTTAGGGGTCTTTTCAGTTTTTTTTTAGGGTACAGTTAAGTGAACAAGTCCCCAGACTAAGCTTATCGTCCTGAGGAATAAAACTTAGTTTGCGAATGGTAGTCTTCTGGTGACAAACCTCAGGAGACTAGAAGGTCACGCAGAGGTTTTGGGTGGACAGTCCCTTTAAGTACTTACCGGTGTTCCCAGGTCTGTCTGTGAGAGGAGCTTTTTTTTCATTGCCTTTTCATCAAACTTTGCACTTCGCTTAACGTAGACACCTCCGTGCTTAAAGAAAATAAATCAATATAAAATACAGTGAGATCTAATTTAATCAAACAGTGAGTTCATGTTAACAAAAACAGAAGCCAATTGTAGGATGTATGTGTAGGACATATCTGATAATCCAGCATAATCTACAGTTATCTTAGACATATTTTGAAGAATAAATATTTATAATTTAGAAATGACACGTGCAAAAGCAGCAACACTGGGAACAGATGCACACAGTGCAGAAGTGTCCACTGATTTTTTCCTCTTAAGGCCCGGAAGTTATCCCAACTGAGAACCATAGTGTCGCAAGCAGGAATTAAACACAGAGGGAATCATACCCAGGTCCTTCTTGCTATGAACACCGCAATATAAAATGTAAGCTGTTACCTGAGAGAAGTACCATCCATACAGCGGAAGCCACTTCAGACCATCTTTAAGAACGTATCTTATATGGCCAATAGAATCCTGCCTGATGGCCAACATGTCAGCAATGATCCAGTCCGCTGTGACAAGAACAAGGGGAACATCACGGTTTCAGACTCATTTCAAAATTTAAAAAAATGTCCCTGCCCAAACCGAAAGCCTACAATGTTTTAGAAGTAATCGTGACAGCTCACCGGTACATTGATGGTTGGAAATGTAGACCACATTCTCTTTTTTCTTTGGCATATCTCCATAAATAACAATCTTTAAAATAAAACAAAGAGGAAAGTTCATGTTAAGATCAATTGTTAGGCTGAACCTCACAAAGCCTTAACAGGCACAAATGTAACTACATGATATATCACAAAATTAACACCACACCTAGAGATAACGTACAGAAAGAATGAATCAAGATTATTTCAGGGTGGTACACATTAATACACACCCAAGGTGAACTCTTGCCTCTTAACACTGACAATAACACAAAGGTACTGGTACAAATGGAATGTCACACTGCCTAGTCTAAAGGAGATTCATTGTACATTTCATATAACTGTAGCTTGGCCTCAAACTTGTACTATAGGCCATCATTAGACCTCAACACAGTGCGGAATTTAACATTGGCTTATTCAAAAGTTGTCCATTCAAATATATGGAGGTGTGTTTGCATCTTTGTTAAAAAAAATCCATAAAATGCACGTTACAAAATGCATCAGTGGCAACGTTTCGAATGCTTCAAACCGTGAATACATTTGGCAATCAAGTTTTACTTCAATTATACACTCGTTTTTTACATTAAAGCTAATCACACCCTAGGCTCTACTTTTGGCTGGAAAAAAAAAAGAGTCTGGTATTCAGCTGGTTTGACAAGTTCCTGTGCAGCAACTGACAGTAACCTCTACATTACAGAGCTGTGTAGTATTAAGAGATGGCAGCTGACATCCTATATTGTGAGAACGGAAGTGTTGTGCATTCTGTATACTAGTTAGAAGAGTCCCCAGCTGTTTTCTCTCTTCCTGTAACCTAAACATGATGGGCACCAGCAGCTTCAAAGAGGAAATAAACTCTGAGGTTGTGTTGCGGCAAATAAGTTGTGATCTGAGGAGGGTTAGGCTGGCGAAGTTTTGCAGAATCTGCACCCAGCATAAGAGTTGAAGGAAAAATAGGAAGTTGGGAGGTCTCATGCTATTTGTATTACCCAACATCTCAGATCATTCCAACACTGGACGTGATAGAAATATACACAAAAAAATGTTGGTTAATTGTAACTTGTTTAACTGCATATGTAACTGGTGTGAACTGGTGAAACTCACTCCTCAGGTATGTAGGGGTGGAACGGTACACTGAAGTCACGGTTCGGTTCGTACCGCGGTTCAGACATCACGGTTTGGTACGAGTTCGGTACAATGGGGGGAAAAGCAAAACAAAAATGCAAAAGCAGGGCTCCAGACTAACTACTGTACATGCAAGTCTTAGCTAAATGTATGATGCGCTTGTCGATCAGTCCTCCTACACCACGACACGATAGGCTACTAGCTGAGCAACAGCGCAACACAGGCAGGGATACAGTAGCAGCGACGCCGGCCCTGGTCCCATATACAACAAATCACGGACGTTGATGGAGCGCGAGTTGTCAGCTGCACCCTCCGTTTCACTAACGCCTGATGGTTGGACTTGTCGTGCTACCGAAAGCTACCTCACGGTGACTGCTCATTTTATTGACTGAGTGGGAAATGAAAGCGTCAGTTCTACAGACAGGGCCCCTGTATGAGCAGCACACAAGCACTCACCTAGCTGAGAAGCTACAGAAGGTCGTGGCAGAGTAGAAACTAGAGAGGCCTGGAAATTTGGAATTTATTGGGTGTGTACACCCATCAGCACACGTTAGCAACAACTTATAGATACTACTCTCGCGTCTGCTAGACTAAATGCACGTTCTAGTAAGACAGCAATATCAGCGAGTCCTCAGCATTAGTACCGCAGCTTAAAGTCTAGGAAAGTTTAGGCTATTTTTCGCTATACTTACACTACGCACATTCATATTTAGCAATAGTGTTGCATAGGCTACGTCTTTAGTGCTGCTGCTGCTAGCTATCTCTGAATCACTCAGGCACAGCTCGGCTACACAGGTGGCGGCGCCAATCAGTTTCAGAGCTAAGGCGGGGCTACAGATTGTCCCTAAAGAACACGAATATCTTACAGTAGTTCCGCATTACATTAATTAATTTGCACGCGAGTTTTATACATTTTTATACTGTGTATTCTCCGTGCAATTTCACAAGCCGAACCGTGACGCCCGTACCGTTCGGTACGAATACATGTATCTTTCCACCCCTACAGGTATGTCATGGGCCACCCACGTCAAGGAATAGCTAGCTTTTCTTTGGCGTAGCTGGTAGTGGTCACGCTTGGCAAGTCAGAGGTTGTGCGTTCAAGCCCAGCGAGTGGCGAACGACGCCTTGTAGTGACGGAGCGTGGCCACATCCATTATATACCCGTCACATACTCTTATGGTTCTCATGCTTATGCTCTTATAATTCTTCCCATTGGGACTGATTTGGTTTTCACAACGTATGCTTCATGTTTTGGCTACCCGCAATGTTTTTGGGGCTATCTCGTTATGATCAGCAGTGACGGATCTAATGGGTGGCAGCTGCCACTCCAATAAAAAATACTGCCACCCCAATCTTCCTTTGAAAAATATTATTTGTACATTACAGAACATAAATAATATTAATGTTAAGTGTTAAATTAGTTAATGTTAAGTTGTTGGCCACCCAACAACTCCCTTCTGCGACCCCACTGCCACCCCAAATGAAAATTTCTAGATCCGCCCCTGATGATCAGTGACCTATGCACTTCTGTAAAGCTCTCTCTTGGAAGTCACTTTGGATAAAAGCGTCTGCTTAATGAATAAATGTAAAATATACATGAAACAAACATTACTCACCTCCACACCCGTGTAGTTCTCAAAGAAAAAGAGGACCATGCTCTGATAGATGGAGTAGATATTGTCGTCTAGCCGGTGGTATAGTCTTGCTGGTAAGATGGTAGACAGCAAGCGCCAGGCACCCCATGACAGAAGGTAAGCCGGTGCTGTGCCTAGCATCACCGTGGCAGGAAACCAATACCGCAAAGAGTATGTGTGCACAACCAGCGACAGGAGCATTTTGTTCGGCACAGTGTGACTTATTTGTGAAAGTTCCAAAGTCAAGGTATAGCTAGTATACAGCCAACACTCGCTTGTCTTGTTAAAGTGAAGAGTCCTCCCTGACAATCACCGCCTGCACAGCTAGGAGTGAATAGTCAAAAGTACTGCTGTATGATGCCTTGGGGGAGGGAGGGCTTGCTAACCCAACTAACTAGATACGTTATAACGAGATAGCTGGTTGACCTACTATAAAAAGTCCTATTTCAAGTATTTGTATTAAATAAGACATGTAAACTCAAATTAGACGTTATACACTCCATGTCACTAATCTTACAGCTTGCATACGACCTCAAAACTTAACATCTAGCTAACGTTCTTCTAGGCAATGAACATTTGACAACGCCGGCTAGCTAGCTGGCTGCAACTAAAACACTGTTCCCCTCCGCATTAATGCATTCAAGTTAAAACTATTTTAACAAAACAACTTTCAGAAATGCAGTATTAAATTGTGATTACTATTGCGGTATTTACCAGGAAACCGCTCTTGATTACCATGAAATACATGAACTGCACAGTGCCAAAGTCACACACACGCCTCCTCTCATGGCTTCCATGTTGGAAATAGACGTAAAGGCGTTTTGCAATGTCGTTAAACCCTATTGGCTCAACGTAAAAGTGGTGTTCATTGAAGGGGAGGGGCTGCAGCAAGACCAGTCAAGTAACCTTTAAAATTGTCATTACCAGTGCACAATGCCGGTGATGCAGTCGGTGATTAAGACGTCAGTGAAAAACATAGTAGATGACTTGAACAATAGATAGTACACAGTGCCTATGATAAAATTGATGGCACACACACACACACACACACACACACACACACACACACACACACACACACACACACACACACACACACACACACACACACACACACACACACACACACACACAGATCCCTGAAATTATAGATAGGGCACAGTGCCCACGATGTTGTCTGTGACTGTAACACACAGATTTCTGGAATTATAGTGACCGTGATGCAGCTGGTGAAAACAGTTCTTCTCAGTGGCTTTGGTACCTACACACACCGGACACTTTATTAGGTACGCCAATTGCTTGTTAACACAAATAGCTGATCAGTCAATCACATGGCAGCAACTCAATGCATTTAGGCATGTATACGTGGTTAAGACAACTTGCTGAAGTTCAAACCGAGCATCAGAATGGGGAATACAGGGGATTTAAGTGACCCTTGAGTGGTTGTGTGGACAAAAATGCCTTGTTGATGTCAGAGGAGAATGGGCAGATTGGTTCGAGATGATAGAAAGCTAACAGTAACTCAAATAGCCACTCGTTACAACCAAGGTATGCAGAATACCAACTCTAAACGCACAACACGTCGAACCTAAAGCAGATAGGCTACAGCAGCAGACCACACCAGGGGCCACTCCTGTCAGCTAAGAACAGGAAACTGAGACTACAATTCGCACAGGCTCACCAAAATTGGACAATAGCAGATTGGAAAAACGTTGCCTGGTCTGATGAGTTTCTATTTCAGCCACGACATTCAGATGGTATGGTCAGAATTTGATGTAAATGACATGAAAGCATGGGTCCATCCTACCTTGTATCAACGGTTTAGGCTGGTGGTGATGGGTGAAATGGTTTGGGCTCCTTAGTACCAATTGAGCATCATTTAAACGCAACAACCTACCTGAGTATTGTTGCTGACCTTGTCAAACCCTTTATAACCACAACGTACCCATCTTCTGATAGCTACTTCCAGCAGGACAATGCCCATATCACAAAGCTCAAATAATCTCAAACTGGTTTTTGCACATGACAATGACTTCACTGTACTCCAATGGCCTCCACAGTCACCAGATCCCAATTCAATAGAGCACCTTTGGGATGTGGTGGAACGGGAGATTCACATCATGGATGTGCAGCCGACAAATATGCAGCAACTGCGTGATGCTATCATGTCAATATGCACCAAAATCTCTGAGGAATGTTTCCAAAATCTTGTTGAAAGTATGCCACGAAGAATAAAGGCAGTTCTGAAGGCAAAAGTGGGTCCAACCCGTTACTAGCGAGGTGTACCTAATAAAGTGACCGGTGAGTGTATATTTCTCAGATCACAATTGAAATTGTCAATTGTGATCTGATCTGATCTCGGAAGTAGGCCTACTTGTTCGACCTCCACATAATCTATTCTAGTCACTTATGCACATCATTAATGTCGATGACACACAGATGTTTTCAATTATAGATAGTGCAGTGCATGTGATGCAGCTGGTGATTACAGTTCTTTTCCGTGGTTAATATTCCTGTTTCTCAGATGACAACTGAAATTCTCTGTCATCTCTGAAGTACTTGTTCAACCCCCGCATAATTTACTCCTGTCAAATTGCCAATGCTGTGGCCTACATTTATGACGTTATATGACATTATATTGGTTCTCTGTTAAATTGTCTTATCACCACAAACATCTAGACATTTAGTTAATAACAGAAGTCATTACATGCACAATGGTTGAGACATTTATATTTAGTTATTTAGCAGACACTCTTATCCCAACCGACTAACACGTAAGTACAGGGCCATTACCCCGAGGCAAGTAGGGTGAAGTGCCTTGCCCAAGGACACAACGTCATTTGACTCGGCCGGGAATCGAACTGGCAACCTTCAGATTACTAACCCGATTCCATCATCGTTCAGCCACCTGACTCCCCCGAGACAGTTGTCATTATTGTAGGCCTAATTCATCATACAGCCCTTACATGTATATTTGTAATGTTCAGGCAGTTTTGTAACAGACTAATTCATGTAACTAAATTCACTGATCTATACTTAAAGTAAATCCACTTTATATTGTCGTTCTGTTAGCTAGCCAGAAAACCCATTTGAAGGCAGCCGATTCAATGTTAAACCAGCAGTCAGCACTATAGCCATATCGGTTGTGAAAGTGAATTTGCTTCTAAATAACAAAACAGAAGTTCCTTATTTTCCTTACTATAAACTCTGGTGCGTTGAGAGCTTGTTTAATTTCAATGTGAATGCCTTGGTTAATTGCATTAGTTCATAAACAAAACAAAATTCTCTGAAGTGATCATACAGCTTCCAATACCCTGTGAGCTGAACATGTCTGAAAAAGTTATGTTGCTGAGTGTCACGGTGAGGGCAAAGGGTTGACCAGAGGACCAATCAGAGTGAAGGGGGGCTGGGATGAGTTCCCATGATGCCTGTGGACGCACGTGAAAGACCGGAATTAAACATTAAGAATTACAAAATGCTGATCCAATCATTGCACTGCACGCTGTTGGATTATAAAGAGGACACCTGCGACATATAGAAATTTGCAGAGTTCTCCAGAAAATCATGAGAAACTAAGGTGAGACACACAAACAGAGATTCCCGGCATTATTAGATAAACCCTTTGAAAGCACCTCATTCATATGCCAGCAGTCAGCACTGCTAATCTGGCCATATTGGCACTGCACTCTATTGGATTGTTTTATCTACCGGAAGAACCCTAATAATACCAACAATTCTAATAGGTTTCCTCCTGAGCGAGGACTCCTAATTAGAGGGGAAAAGCTCCCACCTAACTTTTAAGAAAACCCTAACAATAACATATTCAGAAGTTCTGGAATTAATGTATCAAGCTGCAGTGCCTAATTTGGGTAATGTACCAGTGCTGCAACCCCAAGTCATATGAGATGATACTTTAAAAAGGGACAGTACTGACTAAAGTGAGTGTCAAAAACATACATTGATCAAATTAATTGTCTACGAATTTACCCACAATTCTGTTATAGTTTTACAAAGACACAGTGAAGTCTGATTGTAAAAACAGACATTGTTTTATTAAGATAGGTACAACAACACAATACATTGAAAGCTGGATTTACAGAAAACGATGGTAACACCTTTTGTTACATTCATGGAAAAGGTTATTGTAAACAAATGTATAGGTAGGGTCTCTGTATTCTCCTTCTGAGTGTCTTTAGGTCCAGCACAGGTGACTTTGTCCATGTAACATTCCATGACCTTGTCACAGTTCGTATCGTAACAGTCCAAAATAATAGTACGTGGGATTTTTCACTGCAGTTCATAGTTGTCATAGGGAAGTTGCTTGAGATATGTAATACAATCTAGAAGATGAATAAGAAGATGCAGTATGAGACCAAAGTCTGCTCTAGTGTCCACACAAAAGAATTATAAATCAGACCAAAAACATAATTATACACACATTTTCCACCAGTAAAGTGCAAGCTTCTTGGCTTACCTAGTGTGAAATTAGGTACAAATTACAAGCATTTGCCAACATCTTACCCAGCACCCACTGTTCCGACAGGATCTTGCTGCCCTCGGGTCTTTTGCCCCTGTGCTCCCCAATGCAAAGGCCTGCCTGGCGGACTGTCTTGCAGACGGTGCCCCCGCATAGCTGGATGAGCTCCGCCAGGCTATGTCTGGGTGGCTGCGAGAGCTGGGAAACAAACATGGTTGGCTGGCTGAGAAAGAGATCCTGCTGGTGTTCCCCTGCAGACAGATGCTGCTGAAGACGGCAGATCTGGGGGGAGAGATAAGGAAATTTGTCTTTATTCATTTAAACACTTTTATCCAAAGTGGAATACAGTGATTGTAGACTCCTTATTGATGGAGGAGTTTGGTATAATTATGAATCAAAAAGCAATTCAAAATTAATAAATAATTATCCTGAGATATATTTTGAGATGTACTTCCACTGTGGCAGCCATTCAAACTTTTGAGGAGTCTCAATATTTCATCCATTTGTTATTGTCTAAAAATCCATAGTTTTTTACACACCTTACTAACCCCACTAAAAAGACAACAGCAGTGTCCTCAGCTCACAAGGAGAGGGCAGTACAAATCCTGTAATAAATCAAACTTCCTGTCACCACTAATCCCAATTCAAGGTGCATTTATCAATCTTTTGAGTTCACAGACCACATGCATTTACCATGTGCAGCTGTCGGTCACATATCAAGCCTTGTGTTAGGACATAATTTGAGAAAATATGAGTATATGCTAAACAATCTTCTACTGGGAGTGTAGATTATAGAAATGCAATTAGACTGGGAACTCCGATAGGTGAACGTGGTCTAATTCCACAGGCTGTCACAACTCACAGTTTTCTCTGAGACAGCCTACATCAAAGGATAGTCACAATGCTCCTTCTCTATGCTTCGATAGAGTCCCTGAGGCCTTGGTCTGGGTTGACATTCTCCCAGACTGAATGAGAACATGCATGAAGCAGTCTGACATTGTACGTTTTGAAAGGGTGCCAGAAAAACAGATTTCAAGCATTCTGCCCTCCCTGTGCAAAGTAGCGGTCATCTATGAGAGCATAATCAAGGTTTGGTCAAATGGTTCAGAAAGAGAAAACCAAGAGTTAAATTACAAAACTTCTGTTTCATGGTGATTGCAGGCTTATGTCCTTCAAAATTCTCTGTTGTCGCTCTCCAAGTGAACAAGACCATTTTGAAATATGCCATAGCAGGATATGCAGATTTCACAACGAACTTAGTCTTTTTTGTGTCAGGTAATGGCATATAGGAGCAAAGAGTGAGGCTACTGTACATCCAAGAAGTTTGCAACACAAATATAACAATTGATAATGTAGCAAAACTGCATGTCTCACAAGTTTAAATTAGAGGCCGACCAATATATTGGTATCGGCATTATAATGTCCGATAAATGTTTTTTTTTTTTTTTGTGGTGGTGGTGGTTATTGTGTTTTTGTTGAAGGACTTTAAGTTCCATATCTTAAGTTTGTATTTTTAACTTTTATATATTTTGATGTTCCTCTGTTCTGTTGTGACAATAAAACAAACTAGTTTATTTTTAAACTGCATTATTATATTATTTTAGTGGGAACTCATAAATAACAGGAGTCAGATGGCTGAGTGGTTATGGAATCTATTAATCAGAAGGTTGACGTTTCGATTTCCGACGTGCAAAATGATGTTGTGCCCTTGGGCAAGGCACTTCACCCTACTGGCTGGCGGATGTCCCTGTACTTACTGTAAGTCGCTCTGGATAAGAGCGTCTGCTAAAAATGACTAAATGTAAACTACAAATAAACTGATTTCCCTAACATTAGTTATGTTTTGTTACGCGTTTCTGGATTTGTATTTATTATTCCGACCAATGTAACGGAATATCTGATTTTTAAAGCACCAAATATTCATATTGGTATCGGCCTTAAAAATCCTTTATCGGTCGGGCTCTAGTTTAAATGTAAAACAGCTGTGTAGCAAATAGGGTAGATCATAACAAACTGGTGACAATGAGAAGGTTGATCTGTCTTACTAAAGCTTATCACTTGGCTGTACTGCTTTAGGATATGAAATACATAGGCAAAACATAATAAAACCACACACATGAATCAAGAAAAGCAAACACATTTTGGTTATTGAGAATCAAGCCTGAGAAAGTCCACCAAAAATGTCAGGCTACTAGAATGCATCCAGCTTAATTGTATCATAAAACATTTAGGGCCTCATTTCCTAACATTATGACCGCAGCTTAATCTGCGCCTTTGCCCAACCGCATATAGCGCACGGTGTATATACGTATTTTGCGTGGTATTTATCAAACCAGATCCTCATTGGGCAATCAGCGCCTTTCTCCGCCCTTTAGTGTTAATTAGCGCGCCGTTAAAAGACGGGAGAAATCGCCTGCAAGTTACTGCCACCATGGGTGATTCGAGGAAAAGAAAAAGAAAGTTCAGCGAACAGCTTTTATGAGGCCGATAATCATCCCGCAAATTAGAGACGCACTCTCGCCAGGCGGTTTTAGTAAATACCACGGAATACATCATTAGGCGCACTTAACGCCTCTCCTCCCATCTGTTTGCGGCACACACCCACTTTCTTTTATACCCTTCCAGCAGCGGTAATCTGCGTTTTTACTCAAGTGCGCTGCCTTTGTAAATACGGTTTTATGTCTTTACCCACTATTTTACGCCTGAAATGGGTGCAATCCTGTTGGTAAATGAGGCCCTTAGTATTTAATTTTAAAATCATATCTATAAAACAATGTAATTATATATATTAAGTAGTGGTGGGCATAGATTTTTTTTTTAAATCTAGATTAATCTCACTGTAATCTTGGCGTTAATCTAGATTAATCTAGATTAAAATGGCTCATTTGACGACGATTCTTCCCTGCCCTATATCAGTGCTTGGCCCATCTTCCGCATTAGCTAAGGGATGCTTTGCGTTTAGGTGGTATTTGAGACTGGAAGAACTCCTACAGTAAACTAATTCCACATAGCACAAGGTGCAAACAACCTTAGTCTTGTCGAGGTTTCCATTGGGAATCTTCTTAAAAATACATTTTCCCTGAAGCAAACTAGGCGGCTTTATAGCTGCATCCATGTTAGCACGTCACGTTTGATGTGATAATTTCATACACAAGGCATACACACAGGTTCGAAGACTCGTTCTCGCCCCCTACAGTGCAATTCGGCTAGGTATACATCCGCGCTAACATATCAAGGTGAAAGTCATCATAGCTTGCGTAGTATAGACCCAGCTCCCAACCCAACTTTGAGAATAGATTAAAGGCGGTATTTTTTTTATCGCCCGATAAGAGTCTCACGTTAACCCAGCACGTTAAAGCCGATAACAGCCCACCACTAATATTAAGTATTCTTGCTAGAAAAAAAAGATGGTGTCAGTATTTTGCATTACAAAAATGTGGTGATGTGGTCTAAATGGAAAAGACACGGAAAATACCCCGACAGCAGTGCCACATACACAGAAGGATGTGAAATGGAATGGTCTATGGAGGTCATTTATGTCCACAACAGATCATTGTTTGTGTCACTTCCTTCCTCCTGATGCTTTCTCCAAACATGAAAGGACTGATAGACAAAAACCAACACGCCTACACAATCTAAATGAATTGTTAAGCCGGAATAGTGACATTACTCCACATTTAGGCTGTTGATGGAATGACACAGAACTTCCGCTGTTGTAATCTGCGTGAAATGTGCTTTATTTCCTTAACATTCCGTTGCATCACTTCCCACTTTTGTGTTTCCTGTGCACACTGACAGTTGTGTAGTGCCAAAGTGCATTGGGGAAGATAAGAATAGACAAAGGTCAACACAGACATTTTTATGTTGCTTTTAAGGTAAAACATTACATTTTCCCCTGAAGGTGAATGATTTAAGTTAGCTTAAGTGTAAACTGGAATTGAAGCAAATGGAGAGTTGAGGCATAGGAAGATGACTACCGAGAATGATCTCTCTCTGGGGGTTCAGACAAAACATCCTGCTGGCGGATAGACTTCCTATGCAGAACACCTGTACTTCCTGTTGTGTAATGTCAGCATTCTGAAGGAGCCCATATTGAGGGAAGTGTACACCATACCACCTGGATTAATCTGTTCTGAACAAACAAGGACATGAACACGGAAGTATCACAACTCAAGGTTTTTTTTTTTTTTTTTTTTACATATATGAGAAGCATCAGCCGAATGCAGACAAACTGGATTTGATTATAACATGTTGCTAGTCAATGAACTAACTCTACATACTGTCTCTTGGTTTTAAACATTTTGACAGGAAATGCATTACTGCCTTGTTGTTGCACTGAGGCAGCATTGTGGAACAGATGGCCTGTCATAGCATACGTTTTGTTAATGTATGACCTTAGCTCCCCATCACCCTGACTGGATCTCTCATCCATTCATGCCAAAGGTTAATGTAAACCAGCCATGAATGCTCAAAGGGGTTCCCTTTGAACATCATTCTCTACAGGAACAGTGTACAAAGCATTACGTTCATACTGCATATGTGATGTACTTGTTAATATTGTAGAATTGTCAAAAACAAGCTGTGCAAAGTTGTTGTCATGCAGGGCAAAAACAGGGCAGTTAGGCCTAATTATTATCGGAAAACAACCATTCATCAGCATATATTGCAACCAACTACAGTGGATTGGAGGTGAGGAGTGAAATGCCCTGCTGTGTAACTAGTCTTTTTGTGATGCCGCACCCCCTCCACACACACACAAATTGTGTCAGACTGGGAACTAGGGCTGCAACAACGAATCAATTAAATCGATTAAAATCGATTATTAAAAGCGTTGGCAACAAATTTCATTATCGATTTGTTGTGTCGCGCAATTATTAGCCTACGCCACTCAATAAGTCGCGGAGATGTTTGAGTATATAAAAAAAAAGTTTAGTTGAGCGTGCAGCCGAGCGGCCATCGGAGAGACGTTGTTGAGTAACGTTGGCAGAGAACTCAGTACGACCCAAGTCATCCAAGGTGTGGGTAGCCTGGCTGCCAGCCCAACTTATCCCCGCCCACAAAAAAATTTAGTCGGGAAGTTGGGTCTGGGGGGGCACGTTTGGGGAAAAACTATGTCCGAACCAGACCCCCACCCCTCGCCCCTTGGCTTGAAGAAACGGCCCCAGTGGATGTAAGTGGTATTGCATTTACGGTTAGGTTCCTGTGTCTTCCGGTCGTTTTTATTCTATTAACTCCAGTCAACATTTACAAAACTATCTCCCCCAATAATTTTTGTTCCATTCTCGAACCTGGCTCATACTACTAGCTTTTTCATAGAATACTTTTTCCTGATTTTTGCTAAGTTTGAAACCAATCCGAAATGGGTAAACTAGCATCCCATTTATTTGCCTACGTCAATAAACGTTGCCTGCAAATGTGCTCGCGGATACTAACGGGGCACGAGCACAAAAGTTCACATTGGCCGATAGCCGATTTACATTGAGCTGAATGAGCCATAGACTTAATGAATAAGCACAGGGAGAAATGGCTTGAGTTGCCTGCCCTGTTGTAGCTAGTTTAGCAAATGGTTGTCACACATACATGAAATGTTGTTAATATAGTTTATTCCCGTTATTTTTAAAACAGATTTGATTTTTCGTAAAAACTTTCATGATGGCAAATATATTATGTTAAGAGCGAGCATAGATTGTTGACATGTCTATCTGGAGCAAAGACGAAGAATAATACTTTAACTGTTAACCACAATTTATATATTTAAATAATATTAGTCTTGCCTTCAGAAGCTTTTGTTAAACAAACCCATTATTCTTTTTTTGATCGTGTCATCAAGCCAGACTGCTTTTGTGGGACAATGAAGGTCCTCAGTGATTATGTTTCACCCCCACTTACATCTGATGGAAACGTCTTGTAGCTTATATGGTTCTGTGAATAAGCCCCTTTCAAAGGCAAATGTTCAATAAAGTATATTTTAGACACAGTTCTCAAGCTTTTATTTATTACATTATTACCAAGTCTTGTTAGATCACGTTATATCCATTAATAGGCGTTTGGTTTTGTAGGATGAACATAAAACACTGGCCACATTTCTACACTGATGATAAATTGAAGGCAGTGTGAATTTCGTGGCATTTCGTTTGAATATAAAGTTGACAGTAAGCTATGGTAAGTCTGCATTATGGAAGATTTCGGTTACCAACATAACTAAGCTTTCTTTGCCTGGCGAGAACAACGACGGAGCTGTTCATGTTAACAGTTTATTTCATCTGATACAATGTGTTGGAAATCATACTCATATCACAAAGAAAAAAAGCAACATATGTGATGAGTTCCATCTAGAATAGCCCTATATTTAGCCCTATAGCCTATTTCTAAAAAACAAGTGAAAATAATACTATACAGTGACAGAATACATTTCCGTTAAGTTTGCATCATGTCTCTGATTCTTATCGGACTTTCTGCCCATAGATTCTGCCACTGCAATGCCTTAGCTCACACGCTCGTAACCATATAAATCTATGCTCGCTACTGGTTGTCGCAAAGTATGATGTGTACAGCTAGTTGCAAGCGTGCACGAGGTCTTGGAGATAGGGAAAAAAAGAGCCACTGTTTAAAGCTAGACCCGGAGACACGGAAGTGGAAATATGGCCGCGTCCAGTCTCGTGCTCTCGCTTGCCTCACTGCGCACTTTTCATAGAAATGAATGGGGACGCCATCTTGGAAGACAAAAGTAGCTTACTCTAGTTATATTAACTCTATGGTCCGAACAGGAGTTGTTGTCTATTGTCAGGGCGGGCTTTATACGATGATGGACAGATGATCAACAGTAATGTAATCAACAATGTCACCAAAGAGCGCTTGGGTTGAATTCGTTTTCAACAAACAACATATTACGTTGCTCTGATTGGTTGTTGGTATATCCAATTGAGCGAAGAGGCATTTGTTTTACGAGTTCGGTTGAAACACGCCCCATACTCACAGCCCAATGGAGCGTAATCAGACTCATATTCTAACAAAAATTATGATTATGATAACGTCAGGCTAAGGTGTGGGAGCATTTCACACTAAATCGAAAAAGTGTGTTAATTGACCGAGGTGAAGTTAGTTTCAAATTCGACATTTGTCTCACATCGGAAGAAGCTACTTTGCAGCATCGCTTTAGGGACTGGGTGAAAACTACCCATACCATTTAGAAAATGTTGACTTTTATAATATTTTTGGGAATATAAAACCTCAAACAGACACCAGAGTATCTTAACAATATGTGGTATCCGTCCACAGCCTTTACTTTTTCAATTAAGTTTCAAATAAAATGATAGAAAATCACTCATCTTTGAAAACAGCTTAATCCTCGCAAATCTTATTTTTTTTCAAAATGGTGTCAACATATTTTAAATATACACCAGATTATTCGAATAAAGTCTGGCCTACTTCCACAACCTTTCAATTTTCAATAAAGTTTTAAACAAAACTCAAATAAATTGCTCATCTTGGAAAATAGCATTAAATCCAAGCTAATATTAAAAACCTTTTCAAAATTGTGTGCCTGTTTGGGCACATTCTGAAGATTATTTGCACTGTGAATTTGCACTGTCAGTTCTGCTTTTGAATAAAGTGTTGGAAATGAATGCTTTTTTGTTTTTTTTATCCGATTCATCGATTAATCGAAAAAAGAATCTACAGATTAATCGATTATTAAAATAATCGTTAATTGCAGCCCTACTGGGAACCCGAGACAGGATGCAGGGAACGCAGTAATGACCCGAGAAACACCCTCTCATATCAAGGGTGGGAAATATGAGAGATGGAATACTTTGGCGACAGACAGGCAGACCCCATTCAAAGCCAACAGCACAAACCATTTTTAATGGTTTGACAAACTGCCCCTGTTCAGTAACCTAATCAATATTTAATCTTCAATGGCATCTCAGATATTTAAGAAGGGATGTCTCTCTGTAATTCAAGGCTTTTTCATTTATTTATTTTTTAAATAACTATCATCTAGAGATGATAAACCACCCCAGCTTTTTTTCCCACATGCAAAAACCCCTGAAACAAAAGCAAAGCTGCATCCTCTCTGGGTCTCTGGTCAGCAGTAGCCAAAAGAAGTCTATTTTTAAGTTTCATTAATGGAGATTTAGAGTCTTATCAAGATGGCATGAAGTGGGAAGGATAAGCTTTATTAATATCCTACAGAATTACAGCCAGATACTCTTCCAGCATTGTGTAAACACACTGAATCCCTCCCCAGCTTCTGTAACAAGGTTCAGATTCAGCTAGAGATGAAGACAAGTGACAGGAAATGGGGACATCTTATGCGTCTTCAGAAGAGAAGAGAAAAGAAAGTAGTTCTGAATGGGTTGAGTGAAATTTTAGGGAAACCTTCTCTCTAAACATAACGTAAACACATGCTTGATTGCTCATTAGGAGAGAGGCTGGTTTAGGGGAGTGGAGACAGATAGGTTGGGGATGCACATTGCTGTGGCTGACTATGTTTTTGAAGCAGGCAGCTGCTTCCTTAGTTTTGTAAGAAAACACAACTCAATCTTTTTTTATATCTTCAAGAAATTGTTTTCGCTCTGTCTTGATCAGTATATATCTTTCTAGCTGTCTCTCTATTCCTCTTCCACTCTCCTTTCGCTCTCTCTTAGGCATAAATAACCCACATTGGGATGTGTTTGATTAGTGCATCTGTTCCTGAGTGTGAGAGGGTCTAAGGGGAAAGTCTGCGTTAAGCTGCTCCCAGCATTGACTCAGACTCTTCTCAGAGTCCGGCCAAAAGCAGGGCAATGGGAGGGGCCTGGTCTACAATTCCAAAGCCAGCTAATCAGAGGTCCAACTGCTTTTTCACTGAGAGAATGATGGCTTGGTAAAGAGGGAATGCACACAGTCTGGGACCAGTAACCTGTAGGACCGACACGCCATTGCTAGCTGCTGACTATCTTCTCCTCCTGTCTGGGTGATATATAAAACTTTCAAAGGAGTGTGTTTATGCTTGAATGTGTCACAGATAGAACTGAAAGAGCCGGACAAATATCTGTTCTTTCATTTTCAACTGTTACAAAAACCTTGAAACATGAAGATGATTGTTGGCTTACTGGTTTTAAGTGGCTGTCTTGCCCAGGGGATAGGGTACAAGAAGACCTCAGACACAACCGGTAAGAGACAGTACCAGATCCAGAACGGTCCATGTAGCTACACCTTCCTACTGCCCGAGCAAGAAAACTGCCTGACCTCCAGTAGCACCTATTCCAATCTGGTCCAGAAGGATGACCCAGCAGAGTATGACGAGTCTGTTCACAGGCTAGAACAACTGGAGAGCATTATGGAGAACAATACACAGTGGCTTCTCAAGGTAAGCAAGTCTAGCTTTGATTACATGAAGCACCTTCTCTTCCAAGGTTGGGATACACTTCAGGAGCTGCGACATTCTGCTAATTCAAGTGAAACTAAGAAGGATAAACTCTAAGCCATCACAAAGTGTATAGTCCACACAGCTGGTGGGTCGGTCTGATCATCCAACTGACCTAATATTGTCATAGATTTAAAGATCTTTTTATATAAGCCTAGTGTATAATTGTAGCCGTACCTTGCATGGTTTGCACTACCCTTGGTTTTAGGGTCTGTGGTCTGACTGCCAGATGAAATGTGACATTGTTCTGTTTAAAGTGGAGCGCACTCTTTCTCTCCAATAGTAAAACAGGGAATTGGGGGTCCTGAAGAAGAGGAAGCCTTTAAGAGTCTATAAAACAAAGATGTGCCTCAGAGGCAGAGCTTTGGAGGCTCAGTGAGTGTGTTAGAAGGGCAAAGGAGTGACAAAGACTGTACACAGGTGTCCAGATGAGAGCTGTGTGCTTCTTTTTCAGCGCTGCTGAGGCGTTGCCTGTGTGAAAGGACTCAGAGTCCTCTGGCTCTTGTTCCCTCTCTTTAGAGTTTTGATTAATGATGGAGGCTGTGGAGCTCTGACCAGACAAGAACAACTCACAGCCAGATCACACGACTCCCATCTCCTCAACATAAAACAAACGCTGAACCGTACCACAGGCTGGGTCAGTGGGTGTGAAGCTTTGAGATCCCTCAAGCTTAGGTCAGACCGGTTTCATGAAACAAAACCATAAACTCAGATGAATACTGAGCTTTGAAAATAAAATCTTCAAAAGATGGCTGTAATGACCATGGAATTGCACAGTAGCAGTGGAAGTGCTCTGGGTGGTGATGATGATCTCTTTGTAGTTAGTTTGTTGTCCATCTGACGAAATAAGTTTGAGGAAGCCTGTTTATCTTAATTCTTTTCACACGTAAAAGATTGAATTAACGGATGACAAACTGCAATTTATGATACTGTATGTAAGACATCTGCAAAGATAGAATATACTTTGAAGGTGAAGATGGTGAATTGTTTTACATATAATGATAATTTGAACATTCAAATGCTTGTGAAAAAATAATTGTCTCAAACAACAGCTGTCTGAGGTGTTACTGGCGAGAGAGGAAAGGCTTTTTCTCTGAACTGGCCCAAGCAGGACCCTTTAGTCGAGGACTAAGGGAAATCATTGTATAACACCTGACAAAAAGGACACATAAGTACCTACTGAGGTACTTATGTACAACATTCTTCATCAGTCAAAAAAATAAAGCAGAGGACTGGCCAAAGTACATTGTTTCCATGCCAGTAAAACAGTGTCAGTTTGCTGTCACGCTTCCCATTCGTGTGAGCGTGAGGCACAAACAAGCTTTCCTCGCGGACTGCTCAGAGGAAGGAGGAGTGGAGTAAACAACTGATTAGATCACTCGCCGTCAATGGAATGTCCCACTCCAATGACACACTCCTCCACCTTCCACGTGCTGCGTAAAAACTCTGGCAGGATGGTGGCCAGGAAAGGAAGACAAACAAAATTAGCGTTAATTGCAACAGTGATTTGAGGCCTTCATTAGTATGGGGAGAGGCTAAACCTATTTAAGGTAACCTTGTTGGTAAACCTGCAAGTCCACTGAATTACTGTTTACGCAAACAAAGATCAAAAAGAGACTTGATTGACGCCGTTTCCTGTTCACATAGACATAAAGAGGATGCAACTTGTCACTCAGCACAGCCATCCTGTTTACCGTGCTTGAGACCTGATTGCCACTCAGGAACTCAATGCAGGAAAGGATCTCATGATTGGACTCTAAATCTGGCAAGTGTGACAGGTAGATGGAAACACCAATTACATTTAATGACTGCATGAGAGTACAACACTATTATACTGCAGTACGGTGTATTAAGAAGGTGGAATTTCCACCTTCTATAGCAGATTATCCATTAACAAAAAGACTTGCACAAAGTCAGTAATCTATGCAGCTTTCATTGCCTTATCCTTGTTCAAGCAGTACTTGTAAGTTATATGCAATTCTTTATCAATTTATCAGGAATATAAGAAAGTCATGTCTCCATGACATGTTTTTTTTTGTAATACAGTAACAGGAGGAAGGAATATTTGGGGAAAAAAATTGCCAGTCATCCATTTCTGACCCTTTTTGAAAAACAACAGAAGGAAGCCAAATTTCCTGCCCCAATTTTTTGAATCCTCAACTTGTAATGTAAACACCTTTCAAAATATGAGGCCAATCATAGGATAATTCAGCTCATTGGTACCTCCCCTGAGATTCCTGGGGGTCAGGCTCATGGGAAGAGGGCTCGCCATGACAATAACACTGCAATGCCTAAAAGGATTTTATGTCATGAGTGGTTAGGAGAAGAGGGGTATGCACTTATAACAGTGAGACATAGTTTACAATTCCAACAAAAGACTAAAGCACGATTTCCATTGTAGGTCTATTTAAGTCACATTATTATTTTATGTAAATATGAGAAGAAAAATTACAAACTGCAGTGAATAATTGAATACAGCAGTCACATTAACATCTTCCTGACTTTAATTGAGGAGCGTACCAAAGTACGTTTACAAAACAAAGCCCACTGCCACGGTACAGAACATTAATACTAACACAGAGTTTCACTGTTAAAACCTCTCTGTTCTCTTGTGCTACAGTTGGAGAATTACATTCAAGAGAGCATGAGACAGGAGATGGTCCAGATCCATCAGAACGTCGTTCACAACCACACAGCTACCATGATCGAGATAGGATCCAACCTGCTGAGCCAAACTGCTGAGCAAACACGCAAACTTACCAACGTGGAGGCACAGGTGAGGACAGTTACTGTATACCACACACTGTTTGAATGTTTAGGTTTAATACTTTGTATAAAACCAAGTCAATGTAATTTAATGATAATGGCTCAGAAAAAAAAACATTAAAAAGCATGTCTAGTACCGCTGTTTTGTCGGAAGGTCTGTGACCTTTTGTGAACGAACCACACAGCATTTCCTGTTATTAAAGCAATTGTATTCCCACAGAAAGGGTATATCAATTTGTCACAATCAGGCATCCGTCTGTTCAAAGCCATCAACACCAGCCCCACCAGTAGACACATAGTTTGGGTTCACGTAAACATATTGGCCCTGGTTTTTGCTGAGTTCAGTTCCTCAAACAGGGAAATCAGAGGCAAGGTTGTTGACCCTACAGTTCAATATGTCTGTCTGTGAACAGACATTCACTACATTATGGGGGCTGGCTATTCACTGTGTCCCTACCTCTACCTACATCCCCTGCACCCCCCTCTCCAACAGATCTGAGCTTTATTAGAATTTGATTGTTCTGTTTTTTTCCTGTCACAAAACAGATTTTTCCAACCTGTCAATGCTTTTCTCCCTGTGCCTGGAAATGCTGCTTTCCCACATGGGATTAGTGGGGATACAAATTAGGTTAGCACTTATAACAATGATTGAGTAAAGAAAAGCCTGTATTTAGACACTTGAGGTATACTTCACTGAAGTTGACATTGTTTGTGGACAAAACTTTAACAGGAATTGTTTGTGTATCAGATCACACAAAATAAAATAAAAAGAGACGTTTCAGAAGGCAGCAGATAATTAGAAAAAAAAATTGTAAGAAAAGGCCAACATTCAATTTGATCATATCCTGACACTGAAAGTCTGAAATTACAGAAGTAACTGCTTTTGTGGGATAACAAGACCAAAACCCTCATGATCACATATTCTACTTTAAGTTCATGCCAAGTATTTGAATCAATGATAATACAGCATTGTGCTTCCTTAATTTGATTATAAAGAGGCTCAGAGCATTTAAAAGCTCAACTTAAATCTTTGATACTAATAATCAAATTATTTCCCCTCTAGGTAATAAATCACACAACCCGACTAGAGCGACAACTTCTTGAAAACTCTTTGTCTACTAACAAGCTGGAAAAACAACAAATTGTCCAAACCAATGAAATAAGCAAGCTTAATGAAAAAAACTGGTAAGATATTAAAAGGCATTTCATCTTGTCCCCAAAAAACCCAACTTAAGGCTCTATCTGTACTCTTCCTACAGTATTCTTTTTATTCTTGTGTGCTTGAAATAATGTTTTTCCCTTAGTATCTGAATAGTATAAACACCTTTGTAGTTGCTTATCTACTGCGTGGTCTTTCTGCAGCTTTCTGGAGAAGCGCGTGGGCGAGATGGAGGAGCAGAGACAGGTGGAGCTAAAGACCCTGCGCGATGAAAAGGAACAGCTCCAGATGCTGATCCAGAGACAGACATCCATCATCGAGGACCTTGAGCAGCAGCTCCTCCGCGCCTCCTCCAACAACTCCGCCCTGCAGCGGCAGCAACAGGAACTGCTGGAGACGGTCAACAACCTCATCAACACCATCTCTGTCCCCACTGGTGGAGGTGGGTGAGCACAATGCACTCACACCCATTGTAGGTTATAATAGCGTAGATTGGGGATGAGCCAGGTCAGGGGGAAAGGATAGTTCAATATGTTTTTAGCGTTTGATAGGCAATTCTAAAGATTTGGATTTTGTTTAGAGTAGGCCTTTGGCCCTATACTTTGTATTTACAATGTATTTATATATTGGGGTCTTGGAAAAAAAGATCAAAGATCCAGACTCTTTATGGCAGCAAGAAATAGGCACACTGACTGGTATCTCTTTGGCACCAGTGACTATAGCCAGAAGGCCTTAACTAATCAATTCAGGCTAACAGACAGCAGTGCCAGGTCATGGCCTTGAGGGAAAAAAAGGAATTATGTACAAATGTTTCCTATACTGTGGAGAACTATGTAACTTTGGATAGGGGAGGGTATCATTATAACAGTGCAAATCCATGTTTTCAATGAAAGTGAAAAAGAAAATCTGGCCACCTCTATCACAGTGAGCAAGCCCACGATGATGCAGGATACACCCTCGATGTACATGGACTGTGCAGCTATCTACAAATCAGGGAATACTGAAAGTGGAGTCTACTCCTTGACCCTTCCCAACACCACACAGGAGATCAAGGTATAAATACATTCCTCTACTCTGCACTTAGTCAAATAGTCCTGCTTGAAAAATCTGAAAAAACAACCTTTTTTGGTATCAAACACTAACACTGCTGACACACTGTCTGGAAGATAAATGTCATTATTTGCTTTCATGCACGTACAGTAGGCCAATAAAATTATAAGTCCAATAACTGAGGTAGAGTTTCTTTTGGGTTGCTAACATTTAGTACACAAAAATGTTCCCAGCCTTTGGTTTTATGCATACCTGAGCTTGAAGAGGGATCTCCTTAGATACTTTTCAGAGAGTTAAGCTGGCGATCCAACCACTAACTTGACTTTCCTTTGAACTGAACCCAGGCTGCCTCATTGTCAAGTTCCCAGCCAAATTCTAGATCCTTTACATGTAAACAACAATCTCAGCTTAATATCGGCAACATCAATTAAAGCAACCCCTTTCTGTTGTTCCAAGGCTTTCTGTGACATGGAGACAGAGGGGGGTGGATGGACGGTTCTACAAAGACGATTTGACGGTCGTGTTGACTTTCATCGTACGTGGAAAGAGTACAAAATGGTGAGATCTATGAGCTGGTCCCAGGGCAATTTTTTTTTGCTTTATATGATTTGCAACAAGATACTTGATTGTGGCAGAATAACAGACCGTGTTATACTGTTTGGAGGCAAATTCTGTTTCATGCCCCTCACAGGGATTTGGAGAGCGTTCAGAGGAATACTGGCTCGGGAATGAGTTTGTTTCAAAACTGACAAATCACCAACAATACACCTTAAGAATACAGCTCAAAGACTGGGAGGAAAACTCAGCATTCTCACAATACGACCAGTTTTCTCTTGGAAGTGAGACGCAAAACTACAGGTATATTGATGGTAAAATGTTTGTATAAACCACTGAAAGATAGAATAACGTTTCTTGCAACGATGGTACTGTAGACACAATATCATAGTTTCAAAAGAAATGTATTCTTAGAAAGGAGCAAAATGTATGTTGAGCGGTTGATTGGACATGCAAATTGCAGTACTTACCACGTTTAATAGCCTTGTAGTGTTTATACTAGTGGTGGGCCGTTATCAGCGTTAACGCAGCTCTTATCGCCGTTAATCTATTCTCAAAGTTGGGTTGGGAGCTGGGTCTATACTACGCAAGCTATGATGACTTTCACCTTGATATGTTAGCGCGGATGTATACCTAGCCGAATTGCACTGTAGGGGGCGAGAACGAGTCTTCGAACCTGTGTGTATGCCTTGTGTATGAAATTATCACATCAAACGTGACGTGCTAACATGGATGCAGCTATAAAGCCGCCTAGTTTGCTTCAGGGAAAATGTATTTTTAAGAAGCGTCCCAATGGAAACCTCGACAAAACTAAGGTTGATTGCACCTTGTGCTATGCGGAATTAGTTTACTGTGAAGTTCTTCCAGTCTCAAATACCACCTAAACACAAAGCATCCCTTAGCTAATGCAGAACATGCCGGGCCAAGCACTGATGTAGCACAGGGGAAGAGTCTTCGTCAAACTACGATGTTTGAGTGCAACCGAGGCAAGCCCGTCAGCACCGCTCTATCAGCCAAGCTAACTAATCTAATAAACACAAGTACATCTTATTGAACATAATTAATTTTCATCACCAATTATCATAGTAGAACAGCTTTCTCAAGCAGTTTGTGATGCATTTTGGAAACAGGAGATGAGCTCCTGGTATAATGCGCCACCTGGCTTGAGAAACCCGTTCTCAAAGACTTGCTGTTAGTTATTATTTGGGTAGCACACATATTCTGAATGCCGTCAGTGGAATTCAAATGAGCCATTTTAATATAGATTAATCTAGATTAACGCCAAGATTACAGTGAGATTAATCTAGATTAAAAAGATTAATCTATGCCCACCACTAGTTTCTACATCTCAAAACACTTCATGGTGTTGGCTTCCCAAAGAGCACCATAGGTATCAGAGAAAAGTTTACAGTTTAGTATTTTACATTTTGAATCATGGAATAATTCACTTATTTGGCTGCCAGCTACACCTCCTCCTGCATTTTTACAGTGTGAGAGAACCGTACAAACAGCAGCTCCATTACCTAAGCTTTGTCTTTTGACGAACAGCAATCATGGACTTCCTTCTCACATTGTATTTCTTCCCTCCTCATTGAACAGGATACACCTTAAAGGCTACGAGGGAACAGCAGGCAAAGTTAGCAGCCTTGGTCAGCCAGGAAGTGATTTCAGCACAAAGGATGCAGACAATGACAAATGCGTTTGTAAATGCTCACAACTGACCACGGGAGGTAAGCAACAGATCCATGTAGAGAAAAATAAACCACCTGTGCGTTTTCACAGCTGTCAGTCCTGTCCTTATCAAGACAATCAACTATTTGTCAAACATTACACATAAAATTGCTTGGCTCAGCCTTGACCCCCCCTCCCTCCCTCCTTAACCCTCCACCCATCTGAACAGTTTTGGCACTTCCCCCAGAAATCCGCACAAAAGTTAAAAGGCGCCTTGCATTTTTGTGACAAGGTCAAGGCTCTTGAGCAAAATTAGCTGCGAGTTAATCACTGATCAGCTCATTTGGGAATTCAGTCCCAGCGATGGCTGACATTAATAGTCTGGGAACAGATTTTTTTTAATGTTCCTCCCTTGCCCTACTATTGGAGCTTAGAATAGTCCTTCTTCTCTAGGCCTCTGAACTGACTGCTCCGAGAGTAGAGTTCAAGAGTTGGACTCCTTCTGTTTGGGGGGTGGCAGGGCCAGCAAGAAGGTCACACTCTTCTCCACACAAGAGGCCTCTCTCTCACACAGAGGAGTCCCTCCACCTCAGGGACTTGTTGGGGGTAACCAGCTGCATAGTAACATAATTATGACTTAGAATGACAGGGCTGTGCATAAAGGGATAGCTCACAGTCCACACAACCAGGCCTTGCCCATTCAAATGAAGAACGATGTAGGCAGTTTCTCCTCTTATTGTGTTTATATAGGTAGGCAGGTACTGTAAAAAATATTAATCTTTATCAAGTATTGCACAGTCAGTCGGTGAAGAAGTTAAGAAAGTTTATTGCTTGCGTTCGGCTGCAAGGAGACAAAAGACCAAAACGCCATGGTGGTACAAAGTTGTCTGCTATGTTGTGCTAGCTAACTATTTAAATGAAACCGCTCTCCTCAGTCATTGGTTCATACACAGGAATGCAACTGTTACTTGGCTCTTCTTTCATTGGCTGTCTCCTTTACATAGATCTCGCGCATGTGTGTGCGTGTTTGTGTGCGTCATCAACCCTGGTTGAAACACAATAGCAGAATCTCCGGTCCTGGTGTCGTAAAAGCTCCTCCACATTAGGTGATAAGCAAATGGTCATCAGACCGTACGTCTCCATCTTGCCCTCTCGAACAGTATCTCCTTTAAAACAAACAAACCCCCAACGTCTTCTAGTCTGTCAGTATCAAATGCTTACCCTTCCCCCAGGGTAATAAGAAAAGTCTATAGTTTGTTTGGGGGGCTCTCCTCTGCTGACATGGAATGTTAAACACAGTATCATTTTATACAGAATAAAATTAACATTCCTGTAGACTTTAGGCAATAACGTCTGAATATGAACTTATTAAATATATTTGTTTTTAGGTTGGTGGTTTGATGCCTGCGGACCATCCAATTTGAATGGAATATATTTCCAACAGGGCCAGAACTCCAATCGCTTCAATGGAATCAAATGGTACTACTGGAAAGGCTCAGGTTACTCACTGAAGTCCACTACTATGATGATACGACCTGTAGACTTCTGAGACTGTCTTCTAAAACCATGATTTGCAGAGTTCTGTTGTAGAACTCTTCTCTACACAGACATAGCATGTATTCCCCAATGTCGACTACATTGAGAGAAAAGCACTGACACTGTCAATGGAAAAACAAAACAAGATGGATCAAAGCACTCCATGACAGCAACTTTTCGCACAAGTTCTCTATTTGGAATGAAACCAATCAGTTGTTTTCATCCTCCCAGTCAGTCCTCTGCTCAAATGTTTACTGAGTTTGTTCCACATAAATGGTCGAGGGGGAAAAGGACTGCACCACCAACCAAGACAAACAGGTCAAAGGTTGTCAAAGGACTTGACCAGTTGTAAACAGGGTCATTCCATCTGTTGAAAACTGGAACTGTGGTAGAGATAGATCCGTTTATCTCCTTCAAATGAAGATGGATGAACACATGAACAAATATGGAAAATATTTGTGTGCAGCACATTGTGAGGTTGACCAAGTCAATCTTGTAATAATGATATTTCATATCTCAGTTTCCTTCAGTATAAGAAAACCAACTATGGTACAACAGGCAATATTTCAATATATATAAATATATATATCCTTGGTTCCACTGAAATCTACTCATCTTAGTTAACAAATTATGTATGTACTTATGTAATTTAATTTAAATGTATAAAGGGTTCATGACTGTGGTGAATATTTACACTAAGGGATGCAATTGCCAACATGTACATTATGATGATTCTACTGACTGATACTTGCTGTTCAAATATTAAGACATTCTTTGACATCTCTTGAAACTGGCTTGAAATATGTTCATCTTTGTTTTGATTGAAATATCTTCGAGATCTTACCCCATGATATTCTTTTAAAGGAAATCTGTACAGTTGAATAACATTTTACTAGGGAGTCATAAAAACAATTAATTACTACTGCTAATTTAAAGGTCCCATAGCATGCTGTTTTTGGATGCTTTTATATAGGCCTTAGTGGTCCCCTAATACTGTATCTGAAGTGTCTTTCCCATAATTCAGCCTTGGTGCAGAATTAGAGCTACTACGATGACAATGAGATTACTATGACAATGAGATTTCCTTAGGACATTCCATTTCTGTGTCTTTAGCTTTAAATGCTATGAGGAGGAGAGAGGCGGGGCTAGCTGTCATGCTTCGGTCGTTTGCAAGCCATATCTCTCGAAGAAAAAACAATATCGCGCTCGCAGGGTCGAAGCTCATTTTCCCATTGGTGGGCCAAATTCTCTGTGCGGGCAAAGCACAGAAAGGCAGGGTTTCCAGAGGCACTTTTCAGCGGCCGCCTAAGCAACAAACGCCTGCCGCCTTAACAACGTAGTTAAAAATAATTGCACAAACTAGCCCCCCCCCGCATTAGTCTATCGCACAAACTAGCTTGAGCTTTCATTTTCTCAAAGGCGTAGAAGAACACCCAGGGCTTGTTTTACACCTATCCAAATGTCTAGCCACTGGGGGACCAAAGGCAGGCTAGGGGAACTCATATTAATGTTAGATAACCTCCTAGAGTGAAATGTTCATGTCATGGGACCTTTAACAAATTAACCAATACAAACCAAAAGATTTCCCTCACTGTCTGCTACTCAGTAATTCTGCTGTTTATTTAAAACATTAAATGTCTGTCAAAGTTTTGCTGTGTCATCTCGATCTGAGAAAAGATGGTTCATTTAAATTTAAAAGGTTTTCTTAATTGGATTGTCAGTCATCATCCGACCGAGAAAAGAAGTAAGTCACCTCAGCACCATCCTCCAGTCTTTCAGATAAACTATCAGCTCAGCACAGGCCTCCTCAGAGTGAAGAATGTGACAAGTGAAAATGCTAAACTACACCTTTAAATCAAACTGGCTGCCTCATACAGGCCCTGTGGGACTGAGGTGTGGGTTATTTGGTCGACCACAACAAATGCCTGTGTGTGATTTCAGGAGGAAATGTGATGAAACATTCACACTCTCACACACACACACACCTCTTTCCCCTCAACCACGCAGGCCAGGACAAGGATTCATGAATTGAATATTACAGGAAGTCAACTTCCATATAGACACAGGGAAGTTGACCCACGGGAACAAAACAACCAACATGAACATTAATGAATGGCAAAAAGAAATTGCAGGTTTCCTGCAGACTTCCCCTTACATTGACACTTCTGCTCTAAACGACACAACTTTGCTTGAAATGGCTTTTAATAATTACTTTCAAAAGGGTTAGTGAAATAAACGTATTACTCAAAGGTTAGTACAAAGTAAAGACACTGACACTTACAGGTGCAGCAGGGAAATGGTCTGAGAGTTCATATGGTTCTTCTGGAATCCATTGTCTTTGTTCCAAACACCACAAAATCTGTTAGGGAACAACGCCATTAATATAACTTAACCCATTTGTCATATTTGCCAGAAGTGTACAGTGTTTCCTGTAGGATTGTTTTATTTATTTATTTTTTTGCAGTGGGGGCAGGCACTGCTACACAGTGGGGACAGGCACTGCTACACAGTGGGGACAGACCTGCGCTAACAAAGTGCTAACCCTATATTACGGAGCAGGTTCATGTAAAGGTCTAATAGCTAGAGTAATATTGCACACATTTTTGTCATTTCCCCTAAAGAAATAAAGTTAAGCTACTTAATGACACCTTACAGTCGTAAAGTATGTTCTAAATGGTATAAATGCTGCCAATTAATAATTGACGTAACAACTTATTGTAAATGGTCAGTAGCCTAGCCAATCGATTAAGGGGCCACTCGGAAGCATGTACACTGTCTGCTTCATTTGATCTTGATAGGCGAAGCATTCTGTAGCTAATAACAATATAATCACTATTTATTAATTAAAACTACTTCAGCATAATAATGCACCTGAAATACAAATGTGAGCAAGGGCAGCAATCGCTATCGAATCGACATGCAATTTCCGGGGAAGAATAGCCTACAAACAACGAAAATCACCAGTTAACTTAATTTAAATTAGCAAGAACTATAGACTAATACAACTATTACATAAGTTATACGACTTAGCTCTACAGTTCTCAAGGACGCACACACGCAATCTCAACTGCGCTGTGAAGCGCGTGCCCGCGCTATCCTCCGATACGCTTTCTAACAATCACTGCTGATAGACGGCCTAAAATTTTGTACAGCCCTATTTCTGATATCGTGGCGGCAGAAATTTACCCGTGGCGCGCCGCCACAGAAAAATCCACATAGCGGAAACACTGGTGTAACTTGGACATGATCAAAAAATGACAAGGAAATGTTAGACTGACAGAAACGACAACAAGCCAGGTACAGCTAAAACAACAGACACTGTCCATGATGATGCTGTTTTCATGGATTTGTAAATTAGGTAAGGGCAATGCATAGTGATCAACTGTTCTGCAAATGTCAAGCAAATAAGACTATTTTGTCCAGAAAATCATACCATGCCATGTACAATACTATTTACACACCCATTTGAAAGACAGTATCCAGCAGCCCCTGGCAATTCCCAGGAGGACATTGAGAGTGCGTTTGTGGCCTCCTGATACCACGTGGGTGGTGCTCTCACACACACTGTCCACCACGCTGAACCCACCTAGGTTTCTAACCACCTGGATCACAATGTGCTGCTTCCTGAGGATGAGGAGGAGCAGAGAGACAAAGGTTGGCATGTCATGTCCCACAATAAAGAAATGATTAATGCCAAAGCGCTGTGTATTGATACAGTTTACATAGGTAGCTAAATGCACTTACTCAGTTGGCATGCTTGTCATGACCAGTGTTCTCATCGTCTGAAATACAAGTCCACACATTTAGTACATTATAGATATAAACATGTATAGGATTATTAGAGTTGAAAAGTCAAGTTCAGAATATTTTAATTGGTTTATATCTCTGGGCAGGCTGAATCGTAAGCTCAAGCAATTACTGAATATGACCAAGGGAACAATCAACCTCAACTCTGCAATCCACCAACACAACAGCTAACCCATGCCAGATGTCTGCATATTTGTCAAAGACAGGCGGAAATGAAACCCCAAGGTCACAAAACACAAAAACTTGTTTGGGAACCATATAAAATGTACCTTCAGGATGGCGGTTCCTTGTGGTTGAGAACTAGCTCATCTCCACATAATCAGCCCCTTTTACAACAACGAACACCTGAGCAACAGTTAGAACACAGAGAAACAGGGCCACAAGGCTATTTCCTGTCAGGAAATATTCTTCTGTCCCCCAAACAGGAAGTTATGAGTGAAGGTCTTCTGAACACAGCGCTGCCAAAACACCCAAACAGCATAATCACCCCCCTCCCTTCCCATCTCCATCCACTGCGCACAGCCCAGTGCAGAGAGCTTTTGCTTAGGGTAGGGTAGCAGTCAGTGACATCAATGCCAGGTGTAGGGTTCAGTAAACAGGACAGTTTAGTGTGTGTGAGAAATGAGAGGATGGAAAGTTTTTTTTCTGGCAAAAGGTGAGAGGAAAAGGCAGAAGTGAACTTTACTGACAACAACGTTACAAATATGAGGACTGACTTCTACGTGAGTTTCCATCACATAGGTGTGACAACTGAATAAAGGAATGCAAAAAGGATGCTGTCCCAAACTCAATGCTTTGTCTCTCTTTTTCATTTTCAACTAATGATATAGTCCAGAATGACATATTTCACAAATCTTGAGGCTAAAATATCTAAACCATATTTTCATGTCAATACAAAACAAGGATTCATCTCTATGAATTGCTGACATTCGCCGTCATCAAACAGCCCTTTCCTGACTGAAAAAGCCTGTTTTCAGCCAGACTAGCTTTCCGTAAACTTGTCATGGTAGGGGCCATCAGTCATTACATGGGATTTTCCTTCACTTAATGGATTCTTAAATAAGTTCCTTTCAGATGGATTTCAACCAACACTATCCCAACACTGATTTAGGTGGGATTAAAAAGGCCATTGTTGTTTGCTTATACCAAAGAAAGGGTTCATCAAGTTCATCAGTTACACAGCTGCTATTGACCCAAAAAGAGGTTTACCACTGCCAACCGAGATTTTTGAATGCTTTTCAGACTTTTGTTTTGTTGAGGGTACAGCTGAAAAGCACAAGCAAGTCTGTTCATTTTTAACTCCTTTACTAAAGAGGCACATCACACTAGGAATTTCAACAACTATTTTGAAGGATCATCTAAGGGGCTTGCTTTCTTTTTTGGGGCTTATATCATGCAGTGGACTTGTTCTGGGAGCAGTACAAGAGGGCAGTACTGAAGAATAAGAGTCCACACACAACATGAACCCAAGACAAAGAGATGGTGTGAACCGTAGCACGTCCTCTATTTCAATACCCCTTCCACAAATAAAGGAAATTCTTTAGAGTATGACGAAGAGCCTCTTGATGGTCAGTCTATGCTTCCTACAATGACTCAGATCCTATTTATACAGTGAAAAGGAGAGAGAGAAATGTTTGGTTTCTGCTTAATTTGGGGTAAGAAAAGGTGTGTAATGACAAATAATCACCTAACAAAATTTCCGATTATGGGTTGTTACAATTGAATATTGACTTCATTTGCAAAAACTGTCAATAGAAAAAGACGGGGCCTTCTGAATAGTCTGAAGGTAATGGATACAATTAAATTAATCTTAACAGTTGAAGGCTGTAATACCTGCAATTCATCTACCAAGTCGTCTTCAACCCTGGTCCCCAGGACCCACTGTCCTGCTTGTTTTAGATGTTTTCCTGCTCCAACACACCCGATTCAAATAAATAAGTTGTTAACAAGCTCTGGAGAGAGCAGGAGAGAACATGTAAGGCCCACTAATATGTTTTCATTTGAAAACGCATAATTTTCTGTCCTTTTTTGTCTTCTTTTTTGTGTTTTTGACTGTAAAAACAGAGCTTTATGAAAATGCATTGTAAAGTGGAAGAATTTGAAAACGCTGTACACTATCTTTAGGGGCGACGCTAGACCCTTTTTACTGGGGTTAACTTAAATATTTTGCGTTTTAACTAGTGCTGTCAGTTTAACGCGTTATTAACGGCGTTAACGCAAACCCAAATTAACGGCGTCAATTTTTTTATCGCGCGATTAACGCTCTTTTTGGCCTAGCAAACTATGTAGTTTTTTTCACATGCTGTTGCAACAATTACCGACGTTAGAAAGACTACAACACCACACCGGATCTAGCTAGACCGGAAATAAAACAACAGGCACGCCACACACACACTTGTTTGGCTTGCGAGCCGGCTAAAGAGTAGTAGCAGAGCCCGTTTACGGATATTAGACATTCTCTGGTAGTAGGCTAACGTTACGTTTTGAGTGGATGGCGAGCGCGAGACGCCGAAATGGATGCCGATAAGATTCTGAATGGAAAGTTTACTTTTAAAAAGTTGCCAAATGGTTCCATTGACAAGACCAAAGTGATCTGTGTGTTTTGTCGTTGTAAACTGAGTTATCATCGCAGCACGTCCAGTCTGAAATACCACTTGATGGCCAAGCACACAGCTGATGCGATTCATGCGAATTCTCCGCCCCCTCGTCAAAGCCAGGCGATTGCAATGTTGTTTTCAATAAAAAAATATTTGCACGAAGCAATCCGAACCACTTTTCCATGTTGATAAGAGCTTTAAAATTGAAAAAAGAATGGGACAAAAAGAAATCAAGGGACATTTAGAATAGATAGAAATGTGCGATTAATTGATTAATCGCGAGTTAACTATGACATTAATGCGATTAATCGCGATTAAATATTTTAATCGTTTGACAGCACTAGTTTTAACTTATTTACTTTATTACTCAGTGCATTCATTTAGATTGATAATTCCGGTAAAAGAAACGCAGTATCCCAATCAAAGTTAGTAAAATAAACGCAGTTTAACCAAAAACACAAGCTGTTGCGAGCCCGCATGTTCTCTTCTGTGCTTGCTATAATAGCCATTGCAGCGGCACACATTAGTCCAGGTGTCGGCACGCAAATTATAGATTGATAGTGCAAATTGCCAATGCTGCGGTAGCCTACATTCATGCACATGATTATGTAGCCTTCATTTGTCTGCCGTTTCCTACATAATAAATTGCTTATGTTGATCAAAATGTACTAGTTTGGTTCTTTGTTCAATTGTCCTACCACCACAAACGTATAAACATTTAGTTCAAAACAGAAGTCATTACATGCACAATGGTTGAGCCAGTTGTCATTATTGTAGTCCTAATTCACCATACAGCACTTTCATGTACATTTGCTATGTGCAGGCAGTTTTGACATCAGAAAACATGAATTGATGTCACTGATCTATTCCAGTACATCCAGATTATATTGTTGTTGTGTTAGCTAGCCAGCAAACCACTTTGATAGCAGCTGATTATCAGTTGCAAAAGGACATTTGCTTCTAAAACACATAATTTCCCGATATCCATCCTATGAACTCCAGTGCATCAAGCGCTGAGTTTAATTTCATTGTAAATGCCTTCGTTAATTGCGTTATTTCATTAACGAAACAAAATTCACTGAAGTTATTGTACAGCCTGCAATACAGCCTCCGAGTGCATGCGCTAGTGAAGTATGGGGCGAGGGATGACCAGAGGACCAATTGAAGGGAATGGGATGAGTTTCCCATGATGCCCGTGGAGGCACATGAAAGATGGGGATTGTCAAAATGCTGATCAGGCACTAGTTAACTGTAAACATAGACCTCGGTTGGATACATTTTCACGTTCAAGTCAGAATCACATTTTCAGAGGATTTGCTCCTGCCGACTTGGCTCGACTATATCTCAAATCCGCAACCAGATATGAAATACATATCTTTATAGCATCAAGGGAGTACATACAAACATCCAATGGTACACAAACAATAACATTACTGCAACTAAGGTACAAGGCACATCAGATGGCGTGCTTCATCAAAAAAACTCTACACAACTGTCTTCTTAAGACTCTTTCAGACAGTCTTTATTCTTAGGGCTCTTGATTTGTTAAATCACGTGATAGAACGTTATTGTAATTATCAGCGTAGACAAACAGGGAAAATATAAGCAGCTCTACAGTCATGTTGTGGCCCACTTGCACATTACTTAATTTGGCTCTGGGTATGACAACCTTTGTCCAGATGCGGTGTGTGTGGAGGGAGGTTAATTCAAACAGTGCCTTCC